>NC_036247.1:33187533-33209221 GCF_002742605.1 Olea europaea var. sylvestris
TGAACTTCAATTCCTTGCTATGACTTGATCTTCTCTCTCAAAATATAGCAATTGACCCCTTATTCTTGATAGATTTGATGAAATTATTGTGTATGAAGAGGCAAGAGAGAGACCCCTTTCATTGCTGTCCATATCTTGTATTTATATGATGAAATTAGGTTAAAATTCACGTCTAAATTTACTTCCAAAAGAGTTTGAATCAAATAAGGAAAGTTGTCTTCGCGCGCACATAATTTTATCTCTGCACAGCATTCAGTATTTTGATCATAACTTTCTCTTTTGGTATTCAATTCAGGTGATTCAAAGTGCATTGGAAAGCTAATTAAAAGATCTACAATTCTTCTAGAAATACAATTTTTCCAATTCAAACGTTCTCCATCCGAAAAATGGGTGTCAAGTTGACCAAATATCTTGAAAATATCCTATATGATTGGAAGTCGATTTATGGTAATATTCTAATCATACCCCTTTCCTTTTGACTCCAATTTGCATTCAATTGACTCCTATCAATATTCAAAGTATCTTTTGTGGTCCAAATCAACCATTAAATATTTACACTTTGGTCCCCACACTTTGGATTTGCTTCATTTAGCCATTTTTTCATTCTTTTTTCCAGTTCTTCTTTGAAACATAAACTTTTCCTAATAAAAGTAATAAATAACAAATCAGGTATTAATCCATTCAAAGAATAACAAAATATCATCATTTAAAATCCGAAATAAGTGTAGAAACTACACTTATCAGGTGTGTACACACATACATGCTATACTTGTACACACATGCTATACGATGAGACCTTTGCATGATAAATCATTCGTCTTCCATAATTTTAGTGAAAAACAAGATTTCTAAATCGATTTAAACTTATTGAGTACACTCAAGATTGATCTATTAGTGATATGTTTGATATTATGAAATATTTGATATTTCTTAATAATAGGTTCGACTTAACTAAAATTTATCTTTTGTAGAGTACACTCAAGGAGATAAATACTAAGCTAACACATAATATATGTAAAGATAAAGAATTGTCAGTTTAATGATCTAGGATTTATGTGGAGATACAATTAATAATAGTATATATCCAAAAGTTTTATTAAGGTTGTTGAGTACAGATGTCTTAATATAACAAATGGAATCCTAGCCAATTGGAAGTCAAGTATGAATTTCATAAATTTATATGAGAGGGCCAAAAAGTTTGATTTAAACATTGAGAGCATAATTAATTTCATAAAGGACCATGTTAAATTAATTGATGCATTTTATAGATTATTTTTTTACTTTTTGTCATTTCCATTTACACGAGTAACCATATGTATTTGAGTAACATATTGATGCCAACAATCAAGTCTAGTCTTTTTTATTGGCACTAGAACCTAAGAATTATTCTTTAGTATGAGAAAATTAGTTATATCCTTAAGTAGCCCTTTCCAGACGCACTTGTCGATGACTTGACTAAAGAAGATGTGTCTACTATAATAACTATGGAAAAGTCTTGGTGTACATAATTTATGTACAATGGGGTGTCCACACCCCTCAGATGGGGTGGGGCCCACCTCAAGCGGGTCCCACTTCATGCGAAGGTTGTGGACACCCCTATGTACGTAAATTATGTACACCGAGCACAGTCCAATAAATACAGTGATGATGTAGTACTGTAACATATGTGATGCTTGCAGCTATGTCATTTGAGTTACAAAAGCAACATGATTGTATAAATTCTAACACATTGATTTTTATCTCAAGGAGTTGAATGATATACAGTCACGTGTAAAAGGATATGAGATTTTCAAGCAACTATACCAGTGCAAAATGGCTGAAAGATCCTCAATTGAGTTCAGTCATAGACCATGAAAATTATTCATAACAAAGTATGGTTTGTTTCTGTAATCTCTGCCATTGAGTTATTCATTACTAATTATGAATTTTGAAATAAATAAACTTGAGTGCACACTCGTGAGTTGCTGAACATGTTTAAAACTATTAAGCCCAACATTAAAGCCAGTAGTGGGCAGGTTTTATCTATTGATTCTTCTAAAGGCATTTAGAGGAAGTTTAAAGGAGGCTTTGAGAAAGCATCTAAGATGGCTAAAGAAGTTAAAGCAAATAAGGACTATATCAAATCCAATGACTCTTGTTATCATCGTGAAATGAAAGGTTATTGGAATAAAAATTGCAAGGCTTGTGTCTACTTCATTAACTTCTTGGGTATTAGATGCCGGATATGAATCCTATATTTATAAATATACAAAAACTAAATAGAAGTGGACCATTACAAAGGGGAGAAGTTGACCTGCATGTTGAAAATGAGCAAGGGTTGCTGTATTGCCTATAAGAGCATACTTCTCGTTATTGCCTTTAGGTTTAGTATTAGAATTAGAAAAATGTTATTTTATTTCCATGACTACCTAAAACATTAATTCAATTCCATGTGTTGGACATGAATTAATTTTCAATAAATGTTAAGGACAATTGTTGTCCCTATAATCTTGATGAGATTTTGATGGTTATGGTAAATTATGAAATGATATCTATATTCTAGATACTGAGTATTCTATAATGAATATAGGAACTAAAAGGCATTAAAGTGATAACCTATATATATATATATTGCATACTTGGTCACATGAATGCATTTTTGAATTACATAAAGATGTATACTTTGGGTCAATTGATTTTGAATCATTTGACAAATGCGATTCATGCTTGATAGGCAAGATGACAAAATTTCCTTTTCCTTGAAAAGAGAAAGAGTTGAACAGTTACTGAGTCTAATACACATTGATGTACCTGGACACATATCAATTACTGCTAGGTGAAGTTTCTCTTACTTGATCACATTTATTCACTACTATTTCATACATGGTCATGTATACTCGATGAGATTCAAGTATAAAGCTCTTCAAAAGTTCATGAGATTCAAGCTAGAAGCAGATAAAAAATTAGGTAAAGCTATTCTCACACTAAGATTGATTGAGGTGGAAAATATCTTACAGTTAAATTTCAGATTATTTAAAAAAGAATGATATTCTCTTGCAGTGGACTCCGTCATTTACATCAAAAGATAATGGTGTATCAGAATGGAGGAATCACACACTATTAGATATGGTGTGATCAATGATGAACCATGCAAATCTCCAAAATTGTTTTGGGGTCATGTACAGATTGCAACATGCTACATGCTAAAATGTGTCTCATCTAAGTTGGTTGACAAAAATCCATAAGAGTTATAGGAAGGCATAAGGCCTAACTTGTCTCATATTAAAGTTTGGTGCTATGACATCTATATGGAGCGCATTGAATTGAATAAGTTTGAGACTAAATTCGATAAATATATATTTGTGAAATATCTAAGATAAAAAATTGAATATCAATTCTATAATCTCACTGAGAAGAACATGTTCATATCGAGACATCTTATTCGTAGATAATGAGTTTTGTTTAGAAGAGGACAGTGGAAGCAAAATAGATCTTAAAGGAGTTCAAGGATCCATGGATATAGTTGGCCAAATAGATTAACACGAATCTAATCCCACACTCACTGAAGGACAAATTCTTGTTCAAGAAGTAGAGACTCCCGAAGACAAGTTATATCCTCATAAATCTTATATGATGAAGCTACTAGTTATTAACTAGGTATTAACTACGAATTCATGATTATTAACTAGGTATTACTAATCGAGGATGATGAAGCTACTAATTATTCAGAAGCAAAGTCATGACTCGAAGAGATAACAAGAGGCCATGAAATTCAAAGTGAATCCAATGTATGTAAACAAGGTCGACGTGGATGGAAATATCCAGTGGATTTACAAGAAAGATGTCGATGTGGATGGAAATATCCATACATATAAAATGAGGCTATTAACAAAAGGATTACGAACAAAAATAAATAGTTGACTTTTGATGAAACCTTTTCACCTATAGTCATACTTAAGTCCATTCAAATTTTGCTTATAATAGCTGCATACCATGATTATGAGTTCTGGCAAATAAATGTCAAAACTGCATTCCTTAATAGGAACTTGCAAGAGAAGTGTGAAAATTTTGAATCCAAATATATTTATAATGTATGTGGGTTTGATCAATTCCTATATGGATTGAAGCAAGTCTCTTGGAGCTAGAATCTTCGCTTTGATGAGATAATCAACAAGTTTAATTTTATCAAAAATGAAGATGAATTGTGTGTTTACAAAAAGATAGTGGGAGCGTTGTCATATTCCTATTGTTATATGTAGATAACATATTATTAATAGGAAGTGACGTCTCTACGTTTCAATCATTAAAATTGTGGTTGTTAAAGAATTTCTTCACCAAAAATATGGGAGAAGCAAATTGATCTATAAAGATAGATCTAGAAGATTGCTGGACTTATCCCAATTTACATAGATAAATCTTGAGAAAATGCTAAGAGTTTAAGGATACATTGATGCTAATGTCTAGTAACGGAAGGAGCAAGCATCAATTTGAATATATGTGTATTCTTAATAATTGAGCAGTTAGCTAGAAAGGTTCCAAACATGAAACAACTGATGATTCAATATCAGTAGTCTATATACCAGTCTTCAGAAGCAGCAAAGGGTTACAGTCTGGATCAAGAAGTTCATTAATAAATTTGAAATAATTTCTATCATTGTTGATCTCATACATTTGTATTGTGATAACAATAGAGCAATCACGGAAGCGAAGGAACTAAGGTCCCATTAATGATACAAACACGTGTTAAGGCAATATCATCTCATCAAAAAGATAATACAAAAAAATGATATAAATAAAGAATAAATTCCCACAAATTATTATATTGCAGATTTATTGACATAGACTCTAATGATATTAGATACATAAGTGATTGGATTTAATGCAAGTGAGAGTTTGAATGTGTTATGCTTTAGGTCAAATCAATTTTGGACATAACACTTTTAATATATAATTGATGCATTCTACTTATGGCAGATTTATTATTTAATTGAATAAATATTTTAATAAATTAAATAATAGATTTCGTAAATTCAAGTTTTCATAACTTGTTAATCACAAGGAATTGTGATTATGAGATACAAATTATATATGACTGAATCTAAAATCATCAATGATTGTAAGTAATAACAAAATCAGACATTGTTCGTTATTACAATTAGATCATCACGTGTGGCATTTCTCACATTTAAAGTAAGTAATTGATCTCACGTGCTAAAGTATAGTTAGACTTAAATGAACACGTGAATGTTTTGTTAAAGAACCAAACATTAAAGATTTGCTGAAAATATTTCACATGGATAACTATCTGAGTGTCAGTGTTAATCTCTAAAGTTTGGTAGCGAAATTGGTTCTTCTACTTGAAGTCATCATAATGCCTTATATGAGGACGGTCATACTTTAGTGATATTAAATATTGCTCTACCAAGAGTTGCTAATACGATATCGTTTAGCTATCTCAAGAATCATAAGAATGTTGTGATGATCAAGACAGGATTTGTCACTCTTAGATAGTTAGAGGTTGTAATTTACATTTCATTTAGTTAATTCAATAATGAAATCATTGGACAATGTGTGCTCATAAGCCCAAAGGAGTTTTCGATTTGCATTGACTTAATAGTGGGATAAAAGATATGATCGATAATTGAAATTAACACATTTTCATATCTCGTAATTGATTGAATCATATTGTTGAAGGGATTATAATTTCACAATAAACAAACAAATTTGATTTTGTCATATCATGTGACATTTTTCGTTACATATATTGTTCTAACACATTGTTAAATGTCAATATAGGACGACGGTATTTTAATTTATCAATTTTGATTATATCAAAATAATAATTCACATCATTAGACATTGTGATCAGGAATCTAATGGTCACACACAAAATGAGAACTAAAAAATGTGATTTCCCCATTAATTAATTTATAGACGTTGAAGAATTAATTAATTGTGTTACTTGTTAATATGCTCATAGATCAAATTTAATTAAATGTGTTAACTAAATGTTGGATTGGTCAACTTCTAAGAGACAGGCTAAGCCAACTTGTACTTTTTTTAATAGACTGCTAGGGTTTGAAAATTCATAACACAATACAATTATGTTTTTGCTAACACAAGAAAAGAAAAATCATAGTTATCCCAATCTTGTTTCCGTTGTGAAATTTCATTGGAGAGTGGATAATTGGACAGCTGTGAATTATAGATCATGATTGTTTGAGTTCAAGAATAGCAAAGGAGATTGCAAAATTCATCAAAGGTATAATTTTCTATCACAGTTTCTATCTAAATACAAAGCATATCATTGGTGGGAACTGAAATGTGTTTTATTTTTCGCTATGCATGATGAAATAAATTCCCAACACTTATACTATTACTAGTTTTCCACCCGTGCAATGCACGGACTATGTTATTTTTTAGATAATATTATCGTGTCAAAATAACTATTTATTTCTCTCAATAAATCTACAAATTTAATTACTTGTTGTGTAAAGGAATGAAGAAAAGAAGTATATATATATTTTTATAGATGTTGCGTAAAGAAATGGAGAAAAGTAGGAAAAATAGTATAACAATTTATAACCTATATAAATTATAAAGTGATAATAAACAATATACATGATTTAATATACTCCGTGTCATGTTATATAAGGGTAAAATAGATTTGTATAAAAAAAAAATCAATCACCAAGGAAAAAAGGAAATTATATTGAGAAAATTGTCGCGAAAAAAATAATAAATATTAATTAAATAATTGATTTTTTAAAGAAAAAATGACGAGTTATACGCATTTTTTAACACACATTTGATGTAAGTTTAACTATTTTCGATATTCATTTAGATTATTCGAGGTATCTATTATATAGTTCTTGGAATCAACTTCAAGAGAATATAGAAGATTTATAAAGATTTGTGATAGGTTTAAAAAAAAAAAAAACTAAATAAATCACCCAATGAAAAAAAAGGAAAAAAATTGACACAAAAAAATATCAATCACCCAATAAAAAATAATTTGACATTGAACATCATTATTCAAAAAAAAAAAGAGCCGCCGACAGAGCAACTCCGTGCATCATGGAGCATTTGCTCCGTGATGCACGGAGTTGTTCTATTGTTTTTTTTTGGGTGTCAAAATCTTTTTTCCATTACGTGATTTACTTTATTTTTTATAAAAATCTATCATAAATCTTCTATATTATCTTGAAACTCATTTCGAGAATTTTATCATAAATATATGAATGATTTAAATAAATATCGAAAATGATTAAACGTGTGTGTTAAAAATGCAGATAACTTGTCTGATATGACCCAGGAGTCGAGTCCGACGAAGGCAAGTGCGAGATGAGACCCGTTGATAGTCGATGGCGGACCGATGATGCGATCAAGGGCAAAGCAAATAAAAAAACAATGTCATTACTCGTTCAAGAAACCATTGATGGAACAATGTTCGAGACTCAAAATAGAGCAACTTTCATGTTTGGGTCGAAGACTGAATCAATTTGGATCAATTTAATAACGAAGGCCGAAACCAGAGAGAAGTTCCAAGCCTATGCTGTTGCATAGGCCAAAGTGGCTCGCGGTCTCATGGAGGCTTACCGAAACTCAAAGGAGGCAACTTGCTTGAACTATGCAACCGCATAGAAATGAGTGTCGCAGTCACATAGGCCAAATTTTTGGCGAATTTTCTATTTTTGGTATTTTTCCATAATTTGTTAGTTTTTTATTTTTTTCCCCATATTTTGGGGATTATGCTCGACTTTTGTACAATTTTTACCTAATTTTTAGGTTTAGTATAAATAGGAGTTTTCATTCAATTGTAAAAAACTTTTGACATGTTTGATATTGAATTAAAGTGAGGCGTATTGTCTTCTCCTCATCGTTCTTCATTGAACAATTTCGAACTTATCAAATATTAACTTGTGGCGTTCAAACAACCAGATTCAATTCTTGGATTGCATGATCAAGGGGTCTTTCAAGCTTTGTTCTTGTTGGGTTTTTTTGTTCGACTTTCTTTTGGATTAATCCTAAACTCTTGGATTAATTTGGCTTTCTTAGGTTCGTCAATCTCGTTATGGGTTTCGTAGTCAACGTTGCTACGGGATTCGAATTAGTTGGTATCAGAGCTAGGCTCCAAATTAATTGAAAGTCACATCTTTTCGTTACTTGTTAAGTCTTTTCTTGTTTTCTTCATTTTTCCCAATTTCTATTATCGTTCCTCGTGTCGTTAAGTATTTCTATTTCTTCTTCGTCATTCTTGTGTTCTTCGTCGTTTGAGTCATTCTTGTGTCGTTAAATTATCGTCAATTTAAATTCATTGAGTTATTGGTAGTTTAATTGTATTTCTTTACAAAAGGTAAAAAAAAAAGAGTAAAAAAAAAATATTGTTCATCGTACGGCTACTGTTCATCCATACAGTACACCAAAAAATTGATATTATTATTTCTTGTTTTTACTAACAACACAAAAATAACTCTTGAATTGCGTGATTCGGGCTATTCCATTGTGTCAATTCTTCACTTTACTATCGAGTCTATTCACATATTTTTGTCAAAACAATCATCTATTTCACCTAATTCAATTCCTTGAGTCTCGTGGTTCTTGGTTATTATTCGATTTATTGAATTTCCGGTAAAACACTTGATTTAGTTCGCATGGTTCTTTGAAGTGCTTGGAGGGAGACTTTGAGTGGTAAGAGGCCGAGTGGTAAGTTTAATAGAGGGAAAAAGCCATATTGAGTGTTTTCGAGTGATATATTTGTGAGACATAAATTTGTGTGACATGATGTCGGAAAGAGAAGGTTCCAACTCAAGCCGAAATGGTGATGACAACAATACTTCGGAGGACATGATATGGAGGTTTGAACGGGTACTTGGTGATGTTAGGGAGAAGGTGGATAGGCAAGGGGAATGGATGGTGCAAATAGGTACCACAATCGCTAATCTTAATCGGGGACAAGTGGAGATGTCTAATGCTAAGGGGCCGGGTAGGCGTGAATCTAGGAGAGAAAGGCGTGATGAGTATCGTAGTGATGAGAATGATTTTGATGAAAATGACATTGATATGGGTCGAGCGAGGCATAAGGGCGATAGGATGGAAAGAAGGGGTAAAAATAACTTGGGAGATGAAGTAGATGGGAATTTGGGGAGTATCAAAATAACTATTTCGCAATCTAAGGGGAGAAGCGATCCAGAAGCATATTTAAAGTGAGAAAAGAAGGTTGAGATGATTTTTGAGTGCTATAATTATTCGGAAGAAAAAACGGTAAAATTGGCGGTGCTTGAATTTGTGGATTACGCGATATCTTGGTGGGATCAAGTACTTACATCACGGCGTAGGGGTCGGGAAATGCCAATTAGTACTTGGGATGAGTTGAAGACGTTGATGAGGAGGAGGTTTGTTCCGAGTCACTATTATAGGGAAATCCATAAAAAATTGCAAGGTTTGTATCAAGGGTCGAAAAGCGTAGAGGATTATCACAAGCAGATGGAAATTCTTATGATTCGGGCTAATGTGGAGGAAGATCGGGAAGCTACCATGGCACGATTCTTGAATGGGTTAAATCGGGATATTGCAAACATTGTAGAGTTGCAAAACTAAGTGGAAATCGAGGACATGTTACAGGTGGCAATGAAGGTCGAGAGGCAATTGAAGAGGAAGGGGTCGTCTAGGAAATCGTTGGGTACTTCGAATTCTAATTCATCATGGAAATTGAAGTAGGATGACAACAACAAAAACAAGGCTGCACCTAGAGGTAAAAGTGATTGGCAAAAGGGTAAGGACGAAAACGCTAGCAAACCAATATCAAAATCGGAGGCACAACCGTCGCGCAATCGGGACATCAAATGTTTTAGGTGTTTGGAAACGGGACATATTGCTTCTCAATGCCCAAACAAACAGGCGATGGTGTTGCGGGATAATGGGGAGATAGTGAGCGATAGTGATGACGAGTTTGATGACATGCCGGCGTTGAAAGATGCTAGTGAAGAAGAAAAAGTTGAAGGGCCAGTTGGAGATCTACTAGTCATGAGACGAGCTCTTACTACTCACATCAAAGCAAATGACTAGGAGTTGCAACAATAGAACATTTTCCACACTCGATGCCGCATCAACAATACGGTATGTAGTGTAATAATTGATATTGGTAGTTGCACAAATGTAGCTAGCATATCTCTTGTAGAAAAGTTGGGTTTAACATTATTGAAATGCTTGAGACCTTATAAATTGCAATGGTTGAATGAGAGTGGCGAGGTGAGGGTGAATCGAAGAGTGTTAATTAATTTGTCAATTGGAAGTTATAAGGATGAGTTAGTGTGTGATGTGTTGTCAATGTAGGCGGAGCATATTTTATTGGAGCGACCATGACAATACGATAGGAAAGCTATGCATGATGGGTACAAAAATTGATATAGTTTCATTAAGAATGGAAGGACCAGTACTCTTGTGCCATTAATACTGACCCAAGTCTATGAGGACCAACTAAAATTGAGAAGTGGGGAAGAGAGGAGAGCCAAGGAGTTAGAAAAAAGAGAGAAAGTGGTGAGTTAGAGAAAAAGAGAGAAAATGTTGAGATAGCCACTAGAGAGAAAAAGAGAGAGCAATCACAAGAAAGAAAAGAAAGAGAGTGTTCCGAAAGAAGAGAGAAAACACGAGCGAATTTCTTTGCAAAAGAGAGTGATTTGAGGAGGGTGGTAGTTGAGAGGAAAGAGATGATCTTGTTCGTGTATAAGGAATCACTCCTCAATTTTGAGGAAACTAACCTACACCTCTCTAGTTTGGCAAAGTCTTTGTTGCAGGAATTCGAGATGTATTTCCGAAGGATGCACCAAGTGGATTGCCGCCTATTCGAGGTATTGAACATCAAATTGACTTCATACTCGGAGCTGTCATTCTAATCGACTGGCTTATCGAAGTAATCTCGAGGAAACTAAGGAGCTTCAAAAACAAGTGGAGGAGTTGATGAGCAAATGATACGTGAGGAAAAGCATGAGTACTTGTGCGGTACCGATTTTGCTTGTGCTAAAAAAGGATGGAACATGGCGAATGTACTTGAATTATTGGACTATCAACAATATAACGGTAAAGTATCGTCACCCTATGCCTAGGTTAGATAACATGCTTGATGAATTACATGGTGCTTGCATATTTTCTAAAATTGATTTAAAAAGTGTGTATCATCAAATTCGTATGCGGGAGGATGATGAATGGAAAACGGCTTTTAAAACTAAATATGGTTTATATGAATGGTTGGTTATGCCGTTTGGACTCACAAATGCACCTAGCACTTTTATGCGCCTAATAAATCATGTTTTACGTGCATTTATAGGAAATTTTGTTGTTGTTTATTTTGATGACATCTTAATCTATAGCAAAGACCTAGGAGAACATTTGGAACATTTAAAATGTGTGTTAATTGTTTTAAGGAAAGAACAACTCTATGCTAATCTTAAGAAATGCACATTTTGTATGGATAGAGTTATATTTCTTGGATTTGTGGTTAGTGCTAATGGGGTAGAAGTAGATGATGAAAAGATAAAAGCTATTAGAGATTGGCCGACACCTAAAAGCATAACGGAAGTTAGGAGTTTTTAGGGTTTGGCTAGTTTTTATAGGCGTTTTGTGAAAAAATTTAGTACTATCACCGTACCACTCACAGAAGTAGTTAAAAAGAGTGTAGGTTTTCATTGGGGTGATGAACAGGAACATGCATTTAATACTATTAAAGGTAGATTGTGTGAAGCACCTATTTTGGCATTACCTAACTTTGACAAAACATCCGATATTGAGTATGATGCATCAGAAATAGGGATTGGAGCAGTTTTAATGCTGGATCGGAGGCCTATTGCATATTTCAGCAAGAAATTGATGGAGCTGTTTTAAATTATCTTACATATGACAAAGAACTTTATGCATTTGTTCGAGCTTTGGAGACTTGACAACATTATCTATGGCCGAAGGAGTTCGTAATCACACCAATCATGAGTCACTAAAACACTTGCAGGGACAAGGTAAATTGAACAAAAGGCATGCGCGATGAATGGAATTCATTGGGACGTTTCCATACGTCATTCGGTATAAGCAAGGTAAGGAAAATGTGGTGGTGGATGCGTTGTCGCGAAGGTACGTATTACTAACTACTCTTGATTCTAAGTAACTTGGGTTTGAACATATTAAGGAATTGTTTTGGATATTTATTTGTCATGCATTAAAGAGGCGGTTGATAGGTTCTTTAGGCATGAGGGGTATTTATTTCGGGAAAATAGGTTATGTGTTCCTAATTGTTCTATTCGAGAGTTGTTAGTAAGGGAGGCACATAGTGGTGGATTAATGGGACACTTTGGGGTTCAAAAGACTTTAGATGTATTGAAGGAGCATTTTTATTGGCCTAAGATGAAAAGTGATGTTGAGCGAATTTATAGTCGATGCATAGGTTGTAAAAGGGTTAAGTCTAAGGTTTTACCTCAAGGTTTGTACACACCTTTACCTATACCTAGTGAGTCTTAGGTTGATATCTCGATGGACTTTGTTTTGGGTTTACCTAGGACTAAGAGAGGTCGGGATTCTATTTTTGTGGTTGTAGATAAGTTCAGCAAAATGACACATTTTATACCATGTCACAAAACGGACAATGCCATGAACATTGCCGACTTATTTTTTAAAGAGATTGTGCGTTTACATGGGGTTCCTAGAAGCATTGTGTTGGATCGGGATGTCAAATTTTTAAGTCACTTTTGGAGAGTTTTGTGGGGTAAGTTAGGCACTAGATTACTATTTTCCACAACTTGTCACCCACAAACGGATGGGCAAACCGAGGTGGTGAATAAGACCATGACATAATTGTTGTGCACAGTAATCAATAAAAATTTGAAAAGTTGGGAGGAGTATCTACCATTTGTTGAATTTGCATACAATTGAGAAGTTCACTCTACTACGTCATATTCACCATTTGAAATTGTATATGGTTTTAATCCGCTAACTCCTTCGAATTTAATTCTTTTACTTGTGAATGAACGTGGTAGTTTAGATGGTAAAAAGAAGACAGAATTGGTTAAGTCATTTTATGAAAAGGTAAAGGCGCAAATTGAAAACAAAAGTAAGCTGGTTGCGTCGTAGGCGAACAAAGGTAGGAAGCACGTAACATTCGAGCCAGGAGATTAGGTTTGGGTGCACTTTAGGAAGGAGCGGTTTTCGGAGCAAAGGAAGTCCAAGTTGCAACCGAGGGGGATGGTCCATTTCAAATTATTGAAAAGATAAACGATAATGCATACAAGTTTGACCTTCCAGGTGAGTATAATGTTTCGGCTACTTTTAACTCATATGATCTCTCTCTGTTTGATGCAGGTTCAGATTCGAAGACAAATCCTTTTGAAGAGGGAGGGGATAATATGACCTAGGAGTCGAGCCCAACGAAGGCAAGTGCGAGACGAGACCCGTTGATAGTCAATGGTGGACCGATGACGCGATCAAGGGCAAAGTAAGTGAAACAAGCGATGTGATTACTCGTTCAAAAAACCATTGATGGAACCATGTTCGGGACTCAAAATGGAGCAACTTTCATGTTCGGGTCGAAGGTTGAATCAACTAGGATCAATTTAATAATGAAGGCCGAAATCGGAGAGAAGTTTCAAGCCTGTGCGATCGCATAGGCCAAAGTGGCTCGCGGTTGCATGGAGGCTTACCGAAATTCCAAGGAGGCAACTTGCTTGAACTATGTGACCGCAAAGAAATGAGTGTCACGGTCGTATAGACCAAATTTTTGGCGAATTTTCTATTTTTGGTATTTTTCCATATTTTGTTAATTTTTGATTCTTTTCCATATTTTGGGGATTATGCTCAACTTTTGCACGATTAGTTTTTAGGTTTAGTATAAATAGGAGTTTTCATTCAATTGTAAAAAACTTTTGACATATTTGATATTGAATTAAAGTGAGGTGTATTGTCTTCTCTTCATCGCTTTTCATTGAACAACTTCGAACTTATCAAGTGTTAACTTGTGGCGTTCAAACAACCGGATTCAATTCTTGGATTGCGTGATCAATGGGTCTTTCAAGCGTCATTCTTGTTGGATTTTTTGGTTCGACTTTCTTTTAGATTAATTTGGCTTTCTTAGGTTCGTCAAGCTCGTTGTGGGTTTCGTAGTCAACGTTACTACGAGATTCGCATCATTGTCTTTTTTATTAAAAAAATCAATTATTTTATTGATTTTTTTATTTTTTCGCCACAATAATTTTTGACGTTCCAAATAAACTTTTAAATTTTTTTAATGTCAAAAGAGACATCATTTAAAAAATAAAGGATAACAAGCTAATTTTATAAATTCATCGACGATTGTGTAGTAGTCGAATGCATAAATCTTCTATATTCTCTCGAAACTCATTTCGAAAACTATGTCATAGACACAAATACGGTAAGGTGCAAATATGGTAAAGTACAAATATGGTAAGTTGCTTGCAAATACGGTAAACTGTATATACGGTAAGCTACTTGCAAATACGGTAAGCTACATATATTGTATGCTTAAAACCAGTATCTAAACTACATATACGATATGAGATAATCATGTTTCATTAACACCACAATATTCCAACAATAAATAGCTTTTGCAATTATAAGAGAATAAGTGATTAATATTTTTTTACCTATAAGTAGCTTTTACAATTAGAAGTTTTTTATTACTTTTAAATAACTTGAAGTGTTTTTTTACTTATAAATAATTTTTTACATTCTAGATAATGTAATCTTTTTATTAATATTTAATTTAAACTCTAAATATTTACTTAAAATGTTGAAGTTAATATTTTTTTTATCTATAAGTAGCTTTTACAATTATAAGATTTTTTGTTACTTTTAAATAAAATAAAGTGATTTTTTTTACTTATAAGTAAGTTTTTACATTTTAGAAATAAAGAATAACTTTTATATAAAAAATTATTTAAAAAAATATTATTACTATGAAATTATAGGATAGGGTCGATAGTTGATAGCGTGAAAAAATGGAGAAAAAATAATGTGTGTCAGATTCAAAGTATGTAAGTTGCAAATAAAATAGAAAACGACATCATTTCTGGAGAGCAATTAAAATAAAATAAAAAACTACAGTGTGACAAAATATTATTTAAAAATATATTACTACTAATAAAATAAGGAGGATATAATCAAGACAAAGTCATTTTGACCAATAATGTTTTTTGCGCATATATATATATATATATAATCAAGACAAAGTCATTTTGACCAATAATGTTTTTTGCGCATATATATATATATATATAATCAAGACAAAGTCATTTTGACCAATAATGTTTTTTGCGCATATATATATATATATATAATCAAGACAAAGTCATTTTGACCAATAATGTTTTTTGCGCATATATATATATATATATAATCAAGACAAAGTCATTTTGACCAATAATGTTTTTTGCGCATATATATATATATATATAATCAAGACAAAGTCATTTTGACCAATAATGTTTTTTGCGCATATATATATATATATATAATCAAGACAAAGTCATTTTGACCAATAATGTTTTTTGCGCATTTAAGTGACAATATTCATAACTTACATCGAGGATTGCTCTTTTGAGCAAATTAATTTGATCTCTTGAAACATTCTTCACCTAAAAGCGGTTCAGATTTAGGATTAATTAAGTACCCATAAAAATTAATTAACAAAAATTGCCTAGTAAATGTGGAGTTACGTTAGGTTTAATTAAGGCCATACGACCGTTAGTATTAACGGCTGTAATAACTTGGACCTCCTGATTGAATATCATTTGGATTAATTATTCCCAAATTTACCTTGTTACGCTCCGATCTTACACGCCTTGAACTCGCAGCACCACATATTCCGACTTGAAAATGCCCCTTTCGAAGTGTATTCGAAGTGATATAGCGATTCTTACTACTGATCTGCCGAAGCATCTTGCCTCCGAAGTTGATGGATCAAGTGGACCCCAGTTAGAAGATCCGCTGCCAATTTGAGATTTGTCATGCACCTAAGGTTTAAATTGATTTGACGTCTACATGAAGTTAGTTGATGTGACTTATCAACTTTATGTCAATTCAACTCAGAAGAAACAAACTGTCCGCCCACTCTACAAATGCGGCTGATTGACGCCTATGAGCGGACGCTTCATACCGTCAGATGTATACACGCGTTCCACATCCAACGGTTTATACCACCTATAAATATCCAAGGTTTGGCAAGAGGCAGAGGTAATGAAACTCTTACTACATAGCACTCCATAGCAAGTTTATATATTTTCTCCTCCCCCTTTATCATTGATTTGCATAGCCCTTGGGTACTATTCCGATCACTTAAACCTGACTTGACCGTCGGAGTGTATACGGCCGCCGCCACCCCCGTTGGTTCCGGCCGTGTGCGCCTGACTATTCGCTGATTGTGCGCAGGGAGGAACATGTGGAGTAGATTTCAGTTGGCCATGTGGAAGGACCAATTTCCGGGGTCAACAGATTGGCGCCGTCTGTGGGAAACACTCCCCATTCGAGGTTTTGCGTTCTCCATCGGAGAAGTTACCGGAAAACTAGCGACTAACCCTGAAAAGGGAGCATTCTTGAAAAAGAACAAAGTCGAGTTACAATCCAAGCTCTCACTACCCTTGAAAAAAGAGGTAGGATGAGCTACAGCCATAAAGACGACAATCCCATGAGAGAGGCCTCTGAAGAAGTGGTACTCCATAATAATGTTACTCATCAGAGACCGCATCACCGGCGTCGCCGAGGCGAAAGAACAGCCATACTCACTGAAGGAATGGCTCAGATAGTTGCGGGTATGAGAGACATAGCAGCTCAGAATATGGCGATGCAGGAACTCCTCATGCAAGCCCAGGGTCACCAGGGCTATCAAAGGCCCCAAGGATCTTATCCGGTGCGGGAAGCCCCTTTATCTCACTCCCGAGGCCACATGAGCCGGTACACAGAACGCCCCCTTAAAAGGGAGATGAACTCCGAAACAACATCTTATGTGCAAGGGAGTCAGCCATCAGAACCGCGCTTGGGGGACAATTTCCCTCAAGAAGACGAGGACTAAAGGTCAGTAAGCGTCTTCGACCGGATAGGGGAGGATCCTAGTAGTAGGGTCCGCCCAGCAAGAGGATCAGTTCGTCCGGATCACGAACAAGAACATGCTCCCCCTCCTCCTCCTAGAAATATGAGAGAGAGGAGGAACCTAGTCGATTGGGGAGGTCGAGGAGAAGCACCTCCACCTCCCCAGGACATCCAAGATGATGAAGGGTCAGATGGGCCCTGTCGATCTTATGAGATTGACGATGATGATGATAACCTCCATTTCTCAAGGGAGATCCGAAACTTCCTAATGCCAGCGAATTTCATGCCCCCTTAGATCCCCAAGTATGAGGGAAAGGGGGATCTGGAGAAGCATCTCACCAAGTATATGACACAAATGAGCCTTAGGGGAGCCTCGCCTGCTCTAAAATGCAGAGCCTTTCATTTGACACTAGGCGGAGCCGCCCAGGTATGGTACAGCAGGCTTCCTCCCCTAAGCATCAGAAGTTGGCCAGATTTGAAGAAAGCATTTTTGAACCAATACCTCTCACGCAGGGAAGGAGAGACACCAGTTCAACGCCTGCAAGACATAAGGCAAGCCCCAGGGGAGACGCTGAAAAGCTATCTCGTCAGGTTTATAGACGAAATTACTTACTGCGAACAGGTCACTGACAGGGAAGCCCTTTCAGCCCTGAAATGTGGGCTCAACATGAACACTTTGTTCTGGAGGGACGTGCGCAGGAAGAATCCCTCCACATACGACGAGCTGGTGGAAATAATGAGAGTGGAAATTGTTAGTGAAGAAATGATTGATCATCGCAACCGTGCCTCGCAAGGACTCTCTCCTCCTCAGAGGCAAGTAGGTCGAGGACTCGCATCACACCTTATTACTCAGCAATGGACCTAAGCAGGACATACCATAGCTCTCACATTCGGACAGGCCCTAGCTTCCGCCACATTGAATGCAGTGTCGGTGCTGGCATATGATAATGCCCCTGCTGAAGCGGGACCATCTGGAAGAACTGATAACAATAAGAAGAAGAAAAAGAGGTCAAACAGACCCTTGGCAGGAGCAAGGTTTTGTACATTCCATCAACTATATGAACATGACACTAGTGAGTGTCGCGATGCCAATCGACGCCCTGATCAAAGCAACCCGTACACTTCCAGCAGAAACGAACACCCTCGCAGATCCACCTCCCCGAGAACGGGAGAGAGAGTTCACCAAGAACAATCTCCTCGGAGAAGAGAATCGAGGAACCGAGGTCAGTCCAGACAGGAAAACCAAGCCCAATTTTCTAGAGGCCAGGTCATCAGGGAAATCGATACTATCATTGGGGAACCCCACGTCGGTGGCAACACCAAAAATGCCCAGAGAAATTACACAAGAGAAGCAAAGGATCCCCCAATAATCACTTACATTGTTAACGAATCGAAATCAGCAAACAAGATAGCCCCAATTACCTTCTCCCAGGAAGACTCAGAGAGAGTTCACCACCCCCATTGTGATGCTTTGGTTGTAAGAGCCGTAGTAACTAGAAACGGATTAAAACGCATGCTCGTTGACAATGGCAGTTTCGTGAACATATTGTTCGGCTCCACTTTTGACAAAATGCAAATTAAACATGGGGTTGATCCCCATGACCGACCCACTATTCGGATTCACTGGGAACAGCATCATCCCACGAGGGCGGATCACCCTGCCTGTCGAAATGGGTTCGGCACCCCTAGTGGCCCAGCACTTCATGGAATTTCTGGTGGTAGATCACAGATCGGCTTATCATGGAATATTGGGCAGACCCGCTCTGAAAGATCTTTGGGCTGTGACGTCCATTCAATAGTTGTGCATGAAATTTCCAACAGAACATGGGATTGCTATGGTCCGAGGCGATCAGATGGGCTCCAGGGCATGCTACCTAAACTCGCTGGGAAAAATCGAGCCCCGAACTATTAATGTAATCCTAGCTGAGGTACCCGCTGAAGGTAGTACGGACGTGAAAATGCTCGACGCCCCTGAACAAGGGCATACCTCTGAACAAGAGGGAGACATCGACATGGAAGAGGCCCCTGAACAAGGACACCCTCTTGATGAGTTAGACCCCCGAATAATTGACTCTGAACCAAATACGACCCCAATGGAAGAATTGGAGACTTTCCCCGTTAACCCGAAAGACCCCAGTCAGGTCTTGCGTATAGGAAAGTCATTATCACCTGAAGCAAAAGCTGAGATGATATGCTTCCTGAAAGGGAACCTGGATATCTTCGCATGGAAACATGAAGATATGGTGAGAATAGATCCTAGGATTAGTTGCCATCACCTTAACATCAACCCCTCATATGCCCCCCATAGACAGAAGAGGCGTGCTTTAAACCCGGAACGGTACGAGGCACTGAAGGACGAAGTAAGCAAACTTAGCCGCAGTGGTTTCATAAGAGAGGTCATCTATCCGAGGTGGATATCCAACCCGGTTCTGTAAAAAAGCCCAGCGAAAAGTGGAGGGTATGCGTGGACTTCACAAACCTAAATAAGGCGTGCCCCAAAGACAGCTTCTCACTTCCAAGAATAGATCAACTTGTGGACTCTACTGCTGGGCATGAACTACTGAGTTTCATGGATGCATACTCAGGGTATAGCCAGATACCCATGTTCCGACCTGACGAGGAAGCTACATCATTCATTACGGACAGGGGCCTGTATTGCTACAAAGTCATGCCCTTCGAATTGAAAAATGCCGGAGCTACATACCAGAGGTTAGTCAACATGATGTTTGCCGAACTTATTGACAAAACCATGGAGGTCTACGTAGACGACATGTTGGTCAAAAGCCTTCAGGCAACCGAACACGTGAGTCACATCGACCAAACCTTTCAGATACTTAGAAAGTATAATATGAAATTGAATCCCCTCAAGTGCACCTTTGGAGTGGCATCGGGCCAGTTCTTGGGATATATTGTAAATCAGAGAGGAATTGAGGCGAATCCAGTGAAAGTAACGGCCTTACTAGAAATGAGGTCACCTCAGAAATCGAAAAAGGTCCAAAGTCTCAACGGTCGGATAGCCGCACTTAGTCGCTTTATCTCCAGAGCCACAGATAAAAGCTTGCCTTTCTTCAATGTGTTGAAGCAAGGAAAGAAATTCCAATGGACTTCGGAGTGCGAAGAAGCCTTCGAGGCTCTGAAAAAGCACCTTGGGGAAGTGTCCCTCTTGTCGAAACCTCAACCGGATGAATCTCCACTATTGTATCTAGCGGTTTTGGATGTGGCAGTCAGCGCAGTCCTAATCAGGGAAGAAAATGAGCGCCAATTGCCAGTATACTACATCAGCAAAGCACTTCTCCCAGTTGAAACGCGCTACCCAGACATGGAAAAATTGGCACTCACCCTTATCACGGCCTCAAGAAAGCTGAGACCATATTTTCAAACCCACTCAATACAAGTTCTCACCAATTTCCCTTTAAAGCAGGTAATGCAGAAAACAGACGCATCAGGGCACCTGCTAAAATGGGCAATCGAGCTCAGCGAGTTCGATCTAACGTTCCGACCTCGACACGCCTTCAAGCGCCAGGCCCTTGCTAATTTTATGGTTGAATTTACCAAAACCCCAGAAATGGAGGCGATAATGGAACCAACCAAGCCCCCTACATGGAAACTATTTGTAGATGGGTCCTCAGGAGAGGCTGGCGCAGGGGCAGGGATCGTATTGGAGAGCCCGGAAGGCCACAAGCTAAGTTGTGCAGTAAGGTTCAGCTTCAAGGCCTCAAACAACGCAGCCGAATACGAGGCCCTTCTGGCAGGTCTTAGACTCGCTAAGGAAATGCGGGTCAGGAAACTCCTAGCGAGCAGTGACTCTCAGCTCATAGCAAATCAGGTAAATGGGAATTTCGTAGCCAAAGATGGTAACATGCTTGCGTACTTGAAGTTGGTTCTAGACATAATTCCTCATTTTGAAAGGTTCGAACTGACTCAAGTCCCCTGTCTAGAAAATGTACATGCAGACGCCCTCTCAAAATTAGCCAACAGCATGGACCGGAGCTGCTAAACATCGTCCCTATTGAGCACTTATCGAAACCCTCCACCTCCGAAGGCGAAGAGGTACTGTGGATAGAAGGCACCCCATTATGGATGCAGCCCATCATCGCGTACCTGAAGGAGCAAACACTGCCTGCTTCCAGAGGCGACGCGAGGAAATTAAGGAGAAGGACTGTACACTTCGTCCTACAAGAAGATACCCTTTACAAGAGAGGCTTCGCTTCGCCTCTTCTTCGATGCATAGGCGGCGAAGAGGCCACATACATACTCAGGGAAATCCATGAAGGAATCTGTGGAAACCACTCCGAAGGAACGGCTCTGGCACATAAGGTTCTCCGTCAATGTTACTTCTGGCCGACCCTGAAAAGGTATGCTTGCCAATTTGTCCAGAAATGTGATAAGTGCCAGCGCTTCGCGAACATACAAAGACAGCCTGCTCAGAGCCTCTTTGTAGTAACCAGCCCTTGGCCATTCGCCAAGTGGGGCATTGACTTTATTGGTCCACTCCCAAAAGGGAGAGGAAATGCAACTTTCGCTATTGTCGCCATTGACTACTTTACTAAGTGGGTCGAGGCAGAACCCCTTGCCCAATTACCGAGGCTAATACTACCAAGTTCGTTTGGAAAAACATCATTTGTAGATT
>NC_036247.1:33209840-33226530 GCF_002742605.1 Olea europaea var. sylvestris
GCGGCTCTTCATGTTTGCTTAAGTGGTCTGATCTCAAATTATTAACAAGTTGACATTAAGAGTCGCTTCATACTCGCTCAAGTGTTTAAACTTATAACTTAAGTGGTCCGATATGCAGTTCTTAACTGGTTATTGTTGCGAGGCAATTAGTCTGACGTTTGTCGTTTATACAAGTATAAACAGATAGAAATTACAAAGAAGCAGAAGCCCAAATACTTAACAAAAATTTTCATTTTATTTAATAAATTTAAGTACAGTGGGGCCGAAGTCATTACAAGAGGTAGCCCTAATCTGCTGGAGGGACTTCTACATTGGCCGCCTCCTAGGCCTCCGGAGCCCCCTCGACAACCCTATCAGGCCGACCTCCAGTTGGTCCCCCAAACTCTGCCTCCAATGAAGAGATGTCCAGAGTGGGATGCACCTCCTTCAGTCGACCTAGTAAGCTTTGGGCACTCCATGAGGCCCAGAAGTTGGCGAAGTCGTCATACAGGGATGGTCTTCGAAATGGTCAATGAAGTTCTGGACTACCACCTCCCCTGCAGACTTCAACTCCTCCTTTAAAGAGGCAATCTCTTCTGACTGGGCCTCTGCCTTCTGCCTCAACTCTGCCTTTTCTTTGTTGGAGGCCTCCAGAGCATCGGTGGCGAGCTTGTGGTGCTCATTGGCGTGATCAAGTCACCGAGTCACAGCAGCCACTTGGCATTCTACCTCAGCCGTTCCACTTCTACTTTCGTGATAGTAAGCTGGGCCTTAGCATCTTTCTTTCCCTCCTCTGCCTGCGTGGCTTTGGCCTGAGTCGCCCGCACGACATCCCCGTAATGCATCGCCTCCTCAAGGCGCTTGGCGAGGTACTCCCTCTTAGAGTTCAGATACTTCACCAAGCCCTCAAACTGGATGCTTGTGCTCAGGGCCCGAGCCACATATACGCTGTTCGCGGCCACCAAGTCCTCAGCCGTGCAGGAGGCAGTGTGGTCCCTCCACTCCTCCGTCCAGTATTTATTGTGGACCACCACCACCACAGCTGTTTCGGGAGGAAGAGCCTCCAACACTTTCCTTACGGGCTCGTCAGGATTGGTGCCCAGAAAGTCGACCTCCTTAGAGGGACGGGGCCTTTTTCTCTTCTGCTGCCCCGACGCTTGGTCAATTGGCACTGCAGCGAGGGGTGTTGTGGTCGAGGCAGTGACGGGCTCAGTTGGAGTAGGCCTTCTCTCTGGGAGGGCCACCCCCGTGGGAATTGTGGTCTGCCTCAAAGTTGGGGGTGGCATCGCCACAGTTGGGCTTCTTGGAGGGGCGGCACTCTTCTTACCCTTCCTTCGAAGGTCAGCCTCCGGGTCCTCCGGTACTTCCTCCTCCGTTGGGGGCTGGAGCCTCTTACTGGCCTCCACCAACTCCTCCATTTGCTGTTTGTACGAGGAGGAGGAGGCCTTCAACGCCTGTGCCTCTGCCATCATCTTCTGGATGGTCTTGAAGTCGAGGAGCACTGGCAGCTTCTTATTAAAGTTGTCTGCAAAGAAGCAAATAAGGAATTAATACAAGTCTTGGGAGTTCGGAATAAAAAGTAAAGACTTCGGTCCAGTTACCTTGGGATGCCATTAAATCGTGAGTGATAAAATGGATGTTCTTTCAGATCAGCCTGTGGTAGGACCTCTTCTTTTGAGGCAGCTGATAAATGACACAGATGGTGTCAAAGTCCTCGGTTGACAGCTCGCACCGAGGAAGAGCACCTACAAAGAAAATGTAACTATTAGACACAATTCGAACCGAAGAGAAATATAAGGAGCAACTACTACTATACTGACTAAGTGTTGAAAACTTCGTTGGAACTGTAAGAGGCTCCAGGGGGTCCCCCTCCATCGTGTCCCATCGCCCTGCTGCCCAGCACCATGAGCTCTTCCATTCTTTGATGGAGCTCGACAGATCGACCACGAATGGAGTGTGAGAACCTCATGACGTAAGGTAATACCATCCTCGGGTCTTATCCCCCCGGCAGTAACCTTAGAAATATAAAGGGTTTGAAAAACGGAAAGGGACATCTCCACCCCTAATGATGCCTCTTCCCACAACATCCAGGAGCCCACCATCTGGCTCCAGGAGTTCGGATTGAGCTGCGTCGGGGCTAGCCCATAGGACCTAAACACCATCCTAAAGAATGGGTGAACGGACAGCCTAAGTCCGGCCCTAAGGATCGCCTCACTAATGGCCACACAGCTCGGCCTAGGGTAGTAGGCTCTCTCTTCCGGCCCGGGGAGGATCAAATCTACGCTATCAGGGATCATATACTCTGTCCTAAGTCTCCCCAGGTCAGCCTCCCTTAATTTTGATGGGTAGTCCGACGTCCCCCAATGCACAGAGGTATCTAGTGGACTATCCGGTCTTTTCCATATATTCTCCCCCCCATTATTGCCTCGGCTCTTTCTGAGGAGGTCGCCACAATGGGCTCGTCCACCCTCATCATTTCTAAACCCCTCCCCGATCCAGAGCTCCCCTCTGAGGCCATTCTTTCAAAATTTAAAAGCCTAAATAGGTACTAAAACTTACGGGTTTGGAGGTTTTCCTAGCCGGAAATGGTGTAAGGTCGCCGGAAGTCTAGTTTTCTCGCCAGAATTGCTTACAAAACGCCGGAAATTGCCAATAACTTGAGAGCAAAATATGATGTTAGTTTCGCAAGGGTAGAAAGCCTGAGAAAACCTCAGAGTCCTCCTTTTATAGAAAAATAAATCCGATCTTCACTGTTGAATTCAAATGCGATCAATCTAAGCCGTTCATCGTATCTTCAATCTAGGCCGTTGAAATGAAACGCCAAATTTGATCTATGCCCAAGATGTCGCTGTGACTTTCACGCTTGCTTGAAACGCGTCACATCAGTTACAACCAGCCGTCAATAATAATTAGTAGTCGCAGCAGCCTTTTAGGAGAATGGGCATGGCACCCAACTGTCATCTTGAAAACACGCAACAGTTGTCAAATTATTTGATGTTTGAATCGCCTCGGACGCTGCATTTCCTCCCATGCTTTACAAAGTTTCAGCCATCTCCCAACACGTCGGCCTTTTGGGTCAGCGCACCAGTAGCAGATGAGCTCCTCCTCCAACTTTACAAAGTTTGGACGCACCTGACGCGAAGGCCCTTTTCGGTCATCGCCTCGGACGCTGCGTTTCCTCCCATGCTTTACAAAGTTTCAGCAATCTCCCAACGAGTCAGCCTTTTGGGTCAGCGCACCGGTGGCAGATGAGCTCTTCCTCCAACTTTACAAAGTTTGGACGCACCTGACGCGAAGGCCCTTTTCAGTCATCGCCTCGGACGCTGCGTTTCCTCCCATGCTTTACAAAGTTTTAGCCATCTCCCAACGCGTCAACCTTTTGGGTCAGCGCACTGGTGGCAGATGAGCTCCTCCTCCAACTTTACAAAGCCTGGACGCACCTGACGCGAAGGCCCTTTTCGGTCATCGCCTCGGACGCTGCGTTTCCTCCCATGCTTTACAAAGTTCCATTTTCCATGAAAAATGTGGCCAATCAAATAGGCTCTAAGTGAGGACAGAAAGAACAAAAAAAAAAAGAAAAAAAAGAAAAGAGAGAGAGAAGAATACGAAGTTTACGGGATAACTGTGGCGTACATAAAAATACAATTGATAATTAATCGATTATTTATGTTCAAATTAGTTAATAAGAAAAATATTTAAAATGTTGTTACAAAAAATCATCAAATATTTGGATTTTTCTTGTAAAATGCACATTCGCAAACTTAATCTTTATTTTCAATCTTAGGATATCTATTGTAAAAGTTGAATTCTCATCACTCAATCCTTTTTCGCTTAAGTTCGATTGGAATTAACCAATGAAAATCTCTACCAAGATTAGTTATGATTCTTCATAGATTTGAATGTTTTAAACTCTAAACTTTATCTAGACTAATTTACGTCCCTAAATCAAATGTCTAAGACTTAGCCAAGAAGTGCAATGCTTTTATTTTTGCCGTTATTTATATTGTCGCTTGATATTTCTAATTTTTAGTTCATTTATAGATGGTTATTTCACTCCGTCGTTGATAGAATCAACGATATATCATTCATCCTACTGTTTCTTCTCTCTATTCTAGTTTAAATAGTACTGCTCAACACCGATTGTTAATTTGTGACAGTTATTGATGCATGCCGCTTCTACTCATGCTTTTACCTCATTCTTTCTGAATTAGTGCATTACTTTTGTTGGGACGAATAGTTGGGATTAAACTCCTCATGAATGATCATTACTTGTGTTCCACTTATTAGTAAAAAAACACTCTTACAAATTTTTTTTTTCCATGCATGGAATCAACAACTATCTAATTCGTTTCTAACACCAACTTATCCGCCCCAAAATACCCATTCAAATGTCCTGGGAATTGAGTTAAAAACGCTCGAGGGTACTAAGCTAATAAATTTAAGATTGATCCTGAAATCCTTCTACAGAGATAGAAAGCCATGAAAATACAGGAGAACAAATTGAAAGAAGAGTTTTCTAAACATGAATGGCAGAAACCAAAGATGAATGCTGGAAAACTGAAAATAACTTAACTACGAAAAATTCGTAACCTTAGGAAAATCAAATCCAAATTACCAAAGTCAAAACTCGAATTAGCAAAATCTCCATGAAAATTAACAAACATTAAATTGAAGACGGTGTTGAGCGGTGCTACGTAACCTAGAGCCAACATTAAATTGATTGTTTAGTAACATAAATATAAAAATGATTTTTAAACTGCATATTTATTTGAAACATTATTTAGGGTGCGTTTGATTGTAAAGGTAGAATTGAATTGAATTGAAAATGAATTTCAAGAAATTGAATTTCCTAGAAATTATTTTTCTGAGAATTGTAAATTATTGTGTTTGATTGGTATAATTTTTCACATGAAAAATGTTGAAATAAAAGTATTTTTTGGTGTTCGTTTGGCTTTGTTTTACATGAAAATTGCCAATTAAAGAGATAGATTTTACTGGTATTGGGAATTAAATTTGTTTTCATTTCCAACAAAAAAAAAAAATTTAAGAAAATCATCTATCTTTTGTTATTCGTTTAGCTTTGTTTTACATGAAAATTATCAATTAAAGGAAAATATTTTTTTACAATAATTCTTAAAATTTGTTTCTATTGCAAAACAAAAAATGATAATGGTGTATATATATATATATATATATATATATATATATATATATATATATATATATATATATATATATATATATATATATATATATATATATATATATATATATATATATATATATATATATATATATATATATATATATATATATATATATATATATATATATATATATATATATATATATATATATATATATATATATATATATATATATATATATATATATATATATATATATATTGATATTCAGGTATCCCAACTTACACCAAACCAAATCCTGGATCCCCAAAACCCTTGCCCCTAGAACTTTAGAAGGAATAAATCGCGAGTTATGCTTCAATTAGATCACAAGTTCAAGTGGGGCTCCCCATGTAAGAGGGGAGACACCTTTATATACATATAATTATGTACCAGTAGCATATCTCAAGTTGGAAAATGCAAGGTAAATTCCATCTTCCATGGAAAAAAATTAACCAATCAAACATACTCTTAGTACCTATTAAATATACTAAAATTATTATTTTAATTATCTAGCCCCTGTTTGGCCCCCATTATTTAAATTTATTATGGGGGGAGTAGTATTTTTTTGAAGATTGTGTAATTGAAATGTTTTCGATTTGAGTGTAATATTATTTTATTAAATATTGTATAGTTGAAAGTAAGAGAGATAAAAAATTAAATTAAATTAAAGAGTTTTAAAGGGTCAGAGGGCCTAGACACAATCATTTGATATATTATATTATTTAAAATTCATTAGTATTTAAAATTTATTAGTTTAATTTATACATAATGTGCCATTTCTATTCTATAAAGATAAACTAATAAGAACTTAGAATGATAAATAATGGTTAAGTTAATAACATGTAATATACCTATTAAAAGAAATATCTAAACTACAGAAGTGAATATAATATTTAAATTATTTACTTTGACAAAATTACCATATTTTTAAAGAAAAGTGCTATTACCCTTCAAGAAGAGTTAATACAAAAAAATAATTCAAATTTTTTTACCTAATAAAACTAAATGGGCTCGGGTAATACATGGAAAAATAAAATCATTAAAAAAAAATACCTAAGAAAATAAATGGGCTTGGGGCAACTACGTCCCTTGAAAAAGCCCTTCCAATCATGCGTCTTCGTCTTTTGTTTTAATGTAGCAAACTTCTTGTTGTAGGGTATTGTCAACATTTTATCTAAAAATTATAATTCATGACACAAATAAAATTCATCGTATATTATTCATAACAAAGTTCGTGAATTCCATCCCTAACTTAGTCAGTTGCGATCACCCTCAATTTAACTATGCTCATGTATCATAAATAGTAATTGTTTTAAAATTTTGATTTTCTCAAAAAAGAATAAAAGCATGTAGGGAAAGAATTTATTCATTTATTTTTATGCAACTGAACTTGATAATTTTTGTAGCTACCTACTTTAAACTTAGGCCGTTAACGTCTATTACATCCCATGTTTAAGCCACATTCTTTACAGATTCATTAAATCCAACCATATATTCTCCTAATAAAATAATTTTACATGATAAATTCAATATTTTTTCCTATTTTTTAATCATACATTCTTCAAAAAATCAATATTACAAATCTATTATCCAAAAAATGAATTTAAAACAAAGTGTATATTCTTCATAAGGGAATATCATGTGAGCAATTAAACCATAATACCAAGATATTAAGAATTCTATGATTTTCACATATAAGTTAATTGAGCAAGAAACATACATTGATCCATGACAATAATTGAGAATTTTAAATTTGCAAAAAAAAGAAACTATTAAATTAAAGAAACTGTTTTCTCACTTTTTCTCTCTATAATTGAAAGAATTAATTGATAGGTTTCACTCACGTTTATAAACAGAGAAAGGCGGTTTCTTATGGGCCATGAAACTACCCAATTTCTATCAAATTGGATGGTTATAAAACTACAACTTTTAAATTGGGCCAATAGGATTTTAACAAGATTAAACACTTTTAATTAATTGTTTAATATTACATGGGCCACAAAATTAATTGTTTTTACATTCCCCACTTGACTCGTGTAATATTGCTTCGTTATGTGGTATATAATATAATACCCATATTATGATCTAAAATCCATCATACATTGGTCACTTAATATATTGTTCTTAAGTAATGACGAATAAGAGTCATGGCGGTCTTACACCATCATATCAGCATAATTCCTTCCAAGTAATACAATACTAGTCTTCACTTAACATGATACGTAACGAGAAGTTCAATAATTACATTCCAATAATATCTTTAAAAAGACTATTCCTGTTAGCATTCATATAATCCATTTATGTACATGTACAAACAATTATGACAGGAATAGTATTTTGTCAAAAACAATAGATAAATGAGCTCAAAATAGGGCTGGACACGGTCCGATTTTGTTCTAGGTTCTAAATAGAATCGAACCGAAAATTTCGAGTATTTAATAAGTAGAACCATAGGGTCTAAATATAATTATGGAACTGTTCGAGTTTGGTTCCATTCGATTCGATTCGATTCGTTTCCATACCATAATTACATTTTTTAACATTTACAACAACACTATATAAATACAACTAATAACATATTCAATCACAACTTTTACAAATTAATCAATTCAAAACATACAAATACCAAAAAGTAGATATTGATACTAAAATAATGATGATCCATACCAAAAAGTAGATAGTAATACTAAAAAATTAGAAATGAAATAAATAATTGGGCCCAAAAATTGGATTTAGAAATTGGTTGAGTTGGGTCAAACTAACTAGGCTAGGGCTTGGAAGATGGAGTATCAATTAATCACCTAATTAGTTAATTTGTTTAAAAAAATTAAAATAATTTGATTTATTCAATAAAAATTTTTTTTAGGAAGATTCGGTTATTTAGCTCTTAGCCTAGAACTAGGAACTGAACCATACCCGTCGATTCTCGATTCAGATACTCGTTCGGGTATTTAACTTGAACCGTCGGGTTCGGTTCGGTCGATTCGATTCGATTCGAAATTTTTGCCCAACCCCAGCTCAAAGTGTCAATACATAAGCATCATAAATTACATGATAATCTCAATGATAATTTTCAATAATGCCCCATTCTCTCGATATGTTCATTAAATGTTTTTTGTGGCAATCATTTTGTTAATGGATCTGCAATCATAAGATTATGCTAATATGCTCGATTGCCATCTTTTGTTTTTTAACTTCTTTAACAGCAAAGTACTTCAATTCCATGTGTTTAGCACCTTTAGAGTACTTGTCGTTCTTTGAAAAGAAGATTGCTGCAAAATTATCAGAATAAAGTTTCAGCGGCTTGACAATACTAACGACAATTCCAAGCCCTCAAATAAAGTTCCACAGCCAATTTCCTTGGACTATGGCCTCAAAGCATGACACAAACTCAGCTTACAGCAATGACCGACTACTTCGCACTTTTCCATGATATAGCCCCTCCAGCCAAGAGGAACTGATAGCCAAATGTGGACTTTTTAGTATCCACACATCCAGCAAAGTCCGAATATGAATACGACCTCCAAGTGATCAAATCTCCTATAAGTGAGCATGTGATCTTTCGTTCACTGCAAGTATCTCAATACTTTTTTTTCAGCTTTCCAATGATCAAGTTATGGGTTACTTTGATACCTACTTAGCATTTCGACAGCAAAACTGATGTCTGATCTGGTGCAAGCTTGAGCATACATTCAGCTCTCGACAAGAGATGCATAAGGAATATCTGTCATTTGTTTGTGTTCCAATTCGTTTTTAGGACATTTGATAGGACTAAATTTATCTCCTTTCTGAATTAGAACGACACTCACTGAACAATTTTTCATCTTAAATTTCTCTAAAACTTTATTGATGTATGCCTTTTGAGACAACCCCAACAATCCTTGTGACCTATCTCGAAATATTTCAATTCCAATTATATAGGTTGCCTCTCCCATATCTTTCATTTCAAAATTTTTAGAGAGAAATTCTTAGTCTCGTATAATAGATTAAAATCAGTAGTAGCTAATAAGATATCATCAACATGCAGAATAAAAAATATAAACTTGCTCTCACTTACCTTTAGATATATACATCGATCAACGATGTTTTCTTTAAATCTAAAGGAAGTAATGGTATCATTGAACTTAAGATACCATTGATAGGAAGCTTGTTAAGTCTGTATATTAATTTCTTTAATTTACATACCATGTGTTCTAAACCTTCAGGCTAATCCATGTAAACTTCTTCGTCTAAATTTTCATTTAAAATGGCAGTTTTCACATCCATTTGATATAACTCTAAGTCATAATGAGCTACTAAAACTATTATAATTCGGAGTGAGTCTTTCTTAGGGACCGGCAAAAATGTCTCTTTATAATCAATGCCACCTTTCTAAGTAAAATCTTTTGCAATAATTCAAGCTTTATATCGTTCAATATTACAATTAGAGTTGCGCTTGGTCTTAAAGACCCATTTAGACCTAACTCTTTTACATGACTCAGGTAATTTGATGAGACCCCACACTCCATTATGCTCCATAGATTTCAACTCATCTTTCTAGCATCTAACCACATATCAGAATTAGCGCTCTGGATCATCATTAACAATTCCCAAGTCAAATTCAGACTCTTGCAGAGAAACCACATAATCATCAAAAATAACAAGTCTACATCGTCTTTGTAACCTTCTTAATACTATTTTTTGTGGTTCATTTAATGTAGGCTCATCAATAACAACTTCATTACGGGGTGATTGATCATTTCGGGAAATTGTCATACCATTCAATAATTAAAGGAACAACAACATTAGAAAAAGTTGAACGTAGAAAAACTTGAACTCTAACTTTTTGTATTTTCAGATATCCCCAGAAGGTAATTTTAATGTGGCCGATTTCCCCTCTTTTGCAATCAGTTTCGCTACAGCACCCGCTGCTCTAACTAATTGTCCACCCTTTCCAAGTGTGATTTCTATGTTATGTATGGCCGTGCCTAAGGCAGAAACACGGAAGAATTGAAATCTTAGATCAAAACACTATGTATGGATGGTATGAACTGCCCAAACAAGAATTCTTGAACAGCGAACAACCAGTTCAGATATTCACGACCAAGAAGTACTTCCAAACGAACAATTTCAACGAAATCTTTCAATTTCTTATTTTACTATGTTCAACTCTATGTATTCCTCTATCCGTAGAGATCGAGTATGGAATTCTGTTTACTCACTTTAAATTGAGTATCCGTTTCCCTCCCTTTCCTGCTAGGATTGGAAATCCTGTATTTTACATATCCATACGATTGAGTCCTTGGATTTCCCATACAATCGGTTCTTTTTCCCGAATTTTACTCTTAGCAACTCCTATGTTCGAAGCAAGATGTTGTCTAATTAGACCACGAACGTAGAAAAACTTGAACTCTAACTTTTTGTATTTTCACATTTCATGGTTTCAAACTCCCACTAATTTCACCATTCTAAATGAACCTTGCATTTTTAGTTTCAACAATATTAGTACTATGGTTAGGACAATAAAATCTATACCCCTTTGATTTTTCTGGATAACCAATGAAAAATTCATTGATTGTTCTTGAGTCCAGAATTTTTTTCCATGTAGATTATAAATTCTTGCTTCTACCGGGCAACCCCAAACATGTAAGCGCCTCAAACTAGGTTTCCTTCCTATCCACAGTTCAAAAGGAGTCTTTGAAACTGCCTTACTAGGAACCCTGTTTTGCAAATATATAGTAGTATTTAATGCAAACATTCACAAAGAAATGGATAAAGACGAATTGCTAAATAGACACCTAACCATTTTCTATTAGAGTACGATTACGCCTTTCAGCAACACTATTTTGTTGTGGTGTGTCTGACATAATCTATTGAGAACATATGCCATGTCTTTCAAGATATTTAGCAAATGGACCAGGGTGTTGTCCAGTTTCATCATACCTACTATAACGTTCACCTCTTTTGTTAGATCTCTAATAATTTTCACCTTTCTGTCTAATTGCCGTTAAACTTCATTGACAAAGATCTCTAAAGTATTTACAACTTGAGACTTTCATGCAGCAGATAGATATAGCCATAACATGAAAAATCATCAATAAAGGTGATAAAATACTTTTCTCCATCAAATGATGGAACATCAAAAGGCCCACATATATCGGTGTGAATTATCTCAAAAAGCTGTGAGATTCTTGTGGCTCCTTTCTTTGTGTGTTTCGTTTGTTTACCCTTCATACAATCTACACAAGTTCCAAGATCACTAAAATTTAAGTCAAGAAGAATTTCATTTTTTATTAATCTTTCTATCCTTTTCTTGGATATGTGACCCAAATGTTTATGCCACAAGTTAGTAGATAGTTCATTCAATAAACTACGTTTAGTACCTACATTGTGATGCAAGGTCAAAATAGTCTCGACAAAGAGGTTATTGAGCTTTAATTTATATAAGCTATCACAAAGAATAGTGGAACCGATAAGATGTTTTTCCTTAAATAAATTTAAACATTAATTTCCACCATTAAAGAAATATCCAACAGAATCAAGTTTCAATGAAAAAACTAAATTGCAAGAAATAAAAGGTATATAAAGTGTTTGAAATAAATATAAATGATGTCCAGTATCTAAAATCAAACGATAGGTTCCAATGGCCTCAACTAGAGCTTTGACTCGATTACCCACGAGGACAAACTTTTCATTTGGATTTATGGTCTGGATTAAAAAAAATCCCTTCATCGTATTAGTAACATGAATGGTACATCCGGAATCAATCCACCAAGTATTATAAGGAATTTCTACCAAATTAGATTCAAAACATACATAAGAAATAATTTTACCTTTACTTTCAAACATGATTTACGTTTCAGGCAGTCCTTTTTATAATGCCTAGGCTTACGACAGAAATGGCATGTATCTTTCTTGTGTTCCTTGTGGTGGATTTGGGCAGAAGACTCATTTATTTTTAGTGGTCCTTGCTTAATGCCCTTTCTAGATATTTTCTTCCAGTTCCTTGATGACTTAAGAGATGAATAGAATGACTTCCTTGATTCTTAAGCCTTGTCTCCTCTTGCACGAGGATACTATGCAATTCATTCACATTCCATTTATTCTTTAGGCTATTATAGTTTATATGGAATGGACTATACTCGAGAGGTAAGGAGTTGATGTTAACTGTACAAGAAAGTTCTCATCCACAGTCATTCCAAGAGTCTTAAGTCTTGCTGTAATATTATTCATTTCAGTAACATGCTCATACAAGGTACAAAACCATCAAATTTCATGGTGGTTAAGGTATTCATCAGTGTGTCAGCAAGTAACTTGTCAGCTATTTGGAAATGTTCTTCCACAAACTTCATGTATTCCTTAGCAATCACAATTTTTGGGATAGTAGACTTAATATTCTTTGCTAAGGTCATTCGCATAAACATTAGGCTTAATCTGTTAGATCTTTCCCAAGCCTTATGGAAAGACATTTCATCAACACCGCTCTCATCAGTAAGATCAATAAGTTTCTCAACTTGAAGTGCCAAGTTCAAGTCTAAGTCCAAAACACCTAGTTGAACTGAACTTGTTCCCACCAGTTAGAGAAATTGAACTCATTAAACAGTGGTACAGATGAAGCATGCGAATGCAGAGAAATGAGAATATATACTGCAAAATATAAAATGCTCTAATATTAATGCCTTGAGTTTAGATTTAAATTCAGATTCAGATAGTAATAAATGTATACCATAGTTCTTATTTAGGTGATACTACCATCATAATAAACATAAAGATGCTAATTTAATTTCATTTAATTAGTAACTAAATATACTCTAATCAAACATGTATGATATCTTTGAATATACAAAACATATCTAACTAGGTATATTAATTAACCACGATTATGTTCAAGATTAATAAAATTAATTGATTAACCTTTGGGCGATCCATAATAATTTCATAATCTATAAACTTCAATATACTCTTGACAATAATCATCATAATGTCATCTTCATTTATAATCTTCAAACTATTAAGAGTAATTGACAAATAAATTATGTAATTTAGTGTTCAAAATACCATAATGCTTGGCCACTTTGGTATCTAACAAACAACATTAACCAAACATTAATTACATCAACAAAACATTTATATAAATAAGTCATCAAAACTTTTGAATGAAATATTTTTTTAATTCCAATTATTACATGTAAATTAATTACCATATGATGTTTATTCATTATCGATAATAAATAAACAAGACATAAAAATAAGTGTCATTGAATTAGACATAATCTAACTTAATAAAAAAAATTCGAATTAAAATTCGATGAAAATAGTAAATGTTCAATAGTCCCAAAAAAAAAAAAATCAAAACTATATATATACTTCAACAGTACTTCTGCCAATTTTCTTGGGAATTGACGCTTTTAGAAGAAATTGAAATACATGCCAATTTCAAGGTTAAAACCAGATGTGGTGTGTTTCTGTCAATGGCGTGTTCCGATGATACTGTAAACATGTGTAACTAATCAAACTCTCCTTTCTTTCCAACCATTTAGGCAGGTTTGATAAGGCTTGAATTCCTTGGAAAATGGAAAATGAATTCCATTTTTCAACTTTTTTGGTGTTTGATTGTATTTCTTTTTTATGGAATTCATTTTCTTGAAAAGGGGTAATTTTCCTAGTTTTCAAGGAAAATCAATTCCCACCATATTTTCTAGGCTACCTTTTTTTTTTTTTTTTTTCCAGGTAATGGAAATAAATTCTATCCCTAATTGTAAAAAAAATATTTTCCTTTAATTGACAATTTTCATGTAAAACGAAGCCAAATGAACATCAATAGAAATAAATTTTATCCCCAATACCTGTAAATTCTATCCCTCTAATTAACAATTTTCATGTAAAATAAAATCAAACGAACACTAAAAAACACTTTTATTTCAATATTTTTACATGAAAAATTACACCAATCAAACACAATAATTGACAATTTTCAGTAAAACAATTTTTAGGAAATTCAATTCCCTGAAATTCGTTTTCTTTCCACCCAAATTTCATCTTTGCAATCAAACGGACCTTTACAATAATTAGGAAAAAAATAAAGAACCAATAACTTAATTAACACGGTTTATGGCTATGTGCAAAGCAAATTTAACAACGATTAATTTCGTTGATTTCAAAAGAGGCAAAACCTTAATTGTATTCTAATTTCAGCCTTGATTCAAGAATTCGTTGATTCATGTTTTATTAACTTCAATAGCACAAAAGGAAATAATAACTATTTCGCATATTAATTATCCATTTATTACTTGATTTATAAATCAATCAGAAAAATAAAATAATATCATAAGTGGTAATCTTTAAAGGAAAATTAAGGATTCGTCAACTTGGCTCTAATATCACATGTAAGCAATTAAACCCAAATACCAAGATCTTAAGAATTCTATGATTTTCACATATAATTTAATTGATTAATAAACATACCTTGATTCATGGCAAAAAATCTAAATCTGCAGAAAAGAATCTGTTAAATTAAGGAAACTGTTCTCTTACTTTTCCTCTCTGTAATTGAATAAATTAATTGATGGGTTTCATTCATATCTATAGGTAGAGAGAGGCAGTTTCTTATGAGTCATGAAACTACCTACTTTTCATCAAAGTGAACTGTTATAAAACTGTCCCTTGTCAAATTGGGCCAATGGGATTTTAACAAGATTAAACACTTTTAATTAAGTGGAAATTACATAAAATCAGATACTTAAACTTTCAAATTCAAAGTTTAGATGTGAAGTATATTTATGCAAATATCAGGTATTATTAATTCCCCAAATTCAATTAAAAACCATATTCATTTCACCCAATTTTTAAACCTGATTCCTGTCTCTTCCTTCTCTCTTCTTAGCAACGCATTTAACCATGGCAAAGGTGATGAAGGAGATGCGTTGGTGCCGACGTCGGCGGGGAGAGGTGCAGCTGCTAGTACGGGCCACGTTTGAATGGGTCGCTGTTCACAGCAGTGTGGCGACCCGCCGTCGACAGCCTTTCTATTTTTCGATCTACTGCTCTCTCTCTCTCTCTCTCTCTATACCCTCTTCCTATTGTTGTCATCATTGAGAAGCGCCCGCCGCTTGCTGTGAACGGCGACTCTCAGTTCTGCAGCCCACAATGTGTGGTGCGTGATCTTAGCGCCACTGTGTGAGGCGATAGGTTGATACGAGCGCTGCAGCAGTTTTGTGTTGTTTTGCAATGACTTGTGGTATTTTTGTGACGATTTTGTTGATGTTTTTTGGTGGTGCAGAGCGGTTTTGTGGCAATTTTTGTGGAAGTGTGGCAATGTGAAGTCGGAGTGTGGTGGTGTGCTGTGGGCGGTGCGGTGTCCGGTGGTGGCGTGTTGTGGGCATGTTGGTGTGGTGGTGGTACAGGTATGGTGATGCTCATGATGGGTGGTGGCAGGAGGCGGTGGTGCTCATGTTGGTAAGGTGATGGTGGCTTTGGAGGCGATGGTGACCAATTATTGTTGCGTTGTTAATGATGTTGGTGGTGGTTGTTGCGGTGGCGGTAATGGGTGGAGTGTCTGTTACCAACATTTAGGCATCTGTGACCAATTATTTAGGCGCATGTGACCATTTGTCTGATTTGTGACCAACAAACTATGTCCATGTGACTCATAGATAAAATGTGACCTGCAATTTGAATGATTTGTGACTTCGAAATAAATTTTGAAATAATCCGCGACCAACAAAAATTTTGATTTGTGATCACAAAATAATTTGTAACCAACTAATTTGACCATATGTGACCAATTAATAAATCTGTGGCCTATAATTATGAATTCGTGACCATTAATCGTGTAACTGTGACTTTATTATATTTATTTAATAAATATTTTTAATTAATTAAATATATACTTGAATTTTAAATTTTCAAACTTTATACCTGATTTTTTAAATGGTGTAAAGAATACAACTGAAATATGATTTTTTTCCCTTTAATTAAGTCTTTAATATTATATGGGCCACAAAATTAATTGGTTTTACATATTACTCGCAATTGCACGTATACAATGCACTTCTCGTGTGTACAACTACACCGTAATTGGCGTTTAATGTTGCTTGAAGTCAAATTTTAGGTCCTACATAAATATTGATATATATTGAAACAAATAGTCATCGGATTCCAAAGTTTGAAATCTCTCATCTTTGCCTGGGTATTTGGGGGCTCCATGCATATACGACTAGACACCTTTTTCCGAGAGAGAAACCGGATTATTGGTCTCTTGTTTTTTCCCAGAACAAAATAAAATACTAAGGAGAAGGAACAAAAATGCCATGTAAAATGTGCAAATAAAAATTGAATCGAATATTTATAAACAATTTATAAACATGAGCCAAACTAGAGTTAAAAAAACAACCATCACAAGCCACACTAGCAACAAATAAAAGGTCAAGTTGATGGACCTACGAACAAGCGAAAGTCAAAAATGTGTTTAGATGGACAACATTTTCTATGCACATCAATTATTATGAGTATGTTTGAGCTCCTTTTTTTTTTTTTTTTTTTTT
>NC_036247.1:33226606-33231065 GCF_002742605.1 Olea europaea var. sylvestris
GTTTTTTTAAAGAATTTATTTTAATAGTATGAAACCACATTTGCTATCTCCGTTTTCATGTCTCTTCGATTATCCCATCAATCAAATATTGATATATCACTATTATATTAAAATGTCAAAATTTTAGAGTGAAGTGTTAAATTTTATTGGGATATAGGTTTTTTTCTGTTTATCTTAAAAGGCTGAAATGTGTTCTGCTAAAGTTTTAGCACTTCATAATTATAATGATGTTTAAAGTTTTATATGAAAAATAGTAAGTATAAGGGACAGTGTATGATGAAGAAAGTATATATACTGTCACTGAGCATTATCCAAAAATTATTGAAGATGTTGAAAAAGTATGTACTGACTAGACAAGAAGGGCTACAATCTCGTCCATGTCACTGATAAAGCATTAATTAAACAAAACCTTGTGGCAGATTGAGTGAAAATATGCAAATTTTCAAAAGATACATACCCTACATTTGAGAACAGAAATAGTCACTAGCAATGATTAACCTGCTGTCTACTTGTATATTCCATCAATTAAACTGAAAGTATAAAAGAAAAATTCACGGAGCTCCTACCTATGAGTCTCATGGAGGTTGGGTCCACGTGGGGCCCGATGTATTAAAAAATGGCCAAAAAGATGCCAACCCCACCACTGTGAGTAGTCTGCAAAATATTTGTGGGTTTCTTTCTGTACCTGCAGCTCGGTTCATATTCCGTAGCGTTAACCAATACCCAAATATTTGAAGGATTTTTCTTGTTGCACAATCCTACTGTTCAACTTACAACCCCCCTCGCTGAGGTGGGGGCACATGCCAATAAAAAATGCCCCACCCCACCCCCGTCCCACGATGTGATGGAGTTGTGAGTCATGCTGTGTGACGAGTTGTGCACACAGCTCATATTTGAAACTTGAAAGGGGGAAAGTAAAACCAAGAACAGTTCCTTTTCACGGGTGAAATGATTAGCTGGAGAAAATGAGTGAAAAACGCAACTTCAAAACAAGAAATGAACAAAGAACTCAGACAATGATTGAGTAATTCATGTTAGGGTAAATCCCACTTAATATAGAAATTAATACTGTTAGAAAAATAAGTTATGAACATGTTATTTATTAATTTTTGACTTCATTAATTAAACAAATTAGATTTTTTTTCCCTTTTCTTTTTGAGCGGTTGTATTGAAGAAGTTTATGGATATTTCTTATGCAATACTAGTTAAGTAAGTGGGTTCGTGCATTAGTTCATGAACTTACAATTTTATAAGCGTATTTCCATTGTCATAAATTTTCTTATTAACACCTATATTTTAGTTGGTTAATCAGTAGTCCAGAATTTCATTTAAAAATTTTCTTATTAACGCCTATATTTTAACACCTATATTTCCGTTGTCACAAGTTTTCTTATTAACACCTTATTAATTATGATTTCATACCATAATTAATTCTGATTGATTAATTAATTAATACGGATAGTAAAATAAAATTTCCTTGAATTCAAGCTTTCATCTGGTATCAGGGAATTGAATAGGTCAGGCTTATGTGATTCTATGTGTTGCATGTGGCTGTGATTGTTGAATTAAACTGAACCCGTGAAAGATGAAATTAGAGCATAATTGTAGAGGGAGTCATTCACATTCATCATAGTCCATCAAACCTATATGGTACAAGGAATCTTGCACTCTAAAAGTCCATGAAAGTAATAAAGTTATATATATATGGGTTTGATGGACTATGATCAGTGATTTTGGTTTGGACATGCTCTATTGATTCATGGGATTTGTGATGCCTATCTGATGAAATATGCATATATTCCGGGGGAGCGAATTAACACATGTTGACGATGTCGGAGTTGAAGGCAGTTGAAGTTGAAAAGACTCAAAAGAGCGACAAATAACGTTCTTGGAGCTGTTAAGAGTTAGAGAGAGCGAGTTGTTCAGTCGGCCAGTCAATATAATCCACATTTTTTTTTGGTTCCCCTCTCATTTACAGAAGGAGGGAGAGTTTATTTGAAGTTAGTTGACTATGTGATATTTGACTATGTTGCGATGGTGGGATGAATTGTTACTAGTTAGGGGATGACTGGTCTGTGTGTTGGGGTTATTAATTTGTACTAGTCCCAATTTGATATATTATGATGCATATTATTATGAATTTGTGGTGTTGATTGCTGAGTAAGGTGGAATGCGAAGTTGGACTCATTTCAACTGCACTTTAACAAGAATAAGTGTTGGTTTTGTAATTAAGAAAAAGTTAAAAAGATGGAAGATTGCTGGAAAAATATGTTTCGAATATATCTTTTATTATTTTTGGCTTTTTTGATAAACAAATTCGATATTTTAAGTAGGTGAATTGGATAAGTTTAGGATATTCAGTGTGCAGAATTGGTTAAGTCAACGAGTTCGTGCACTAGTTCAAAACCATTGGACTCGGGAACTTACCATATTAGAAATGTTTATTTCTATATGATAAATTTTCTTATTAACATCGATTAAATAGTAGTTAGTCACTCAATAATTAATTTTAATTAATTAATTATTACGTGCTAATAAAACAAAAATTCCTAGCATGCAAGCTTTCAACTACCTATCAATATATAAGTATGTTTTTGAGTTATTCCGTTTAATAATGTTTATATTTCGAAATAGAATATCAAAACTCAATATAGTAATTTATGCATAAAAATCTTAAATAAGCAGTTGAAATTCTAATATTGATTTTTTCAAAGAGCCACCATCTTGCTACATTATGTTAATGATACATTGCTTCAATATGGAAAAAAAACTACTTAAAATATAGATGTTGAATTGCTCCTTAGTAAGGTTAACCTTGTATGATATTTGAACTCTAAAATTCAATACGTGAAGAAATCCTAAAATAAGTTGGTCGATACTAGTATGGTAATTGGATGAGGCTATTTAATCAATATTAAGAAAGATATAGAAGCTAAAATCATGTTCATTATTTAAAATTCTTAAGGAAACAATATTTTATTCATATAGTTTCCCAGTAGGCATGCACACAGTGTTCAAACCTTGACACATGGAGTTTCTATCGAGATATTTAATATATACGTGCATGCATGCCTGTATCTTGTGTTTAGATATTGTTAACTAGTTCAAGACTACTTTGAATTTGATTCGAAAGATGCATATCAGATATCCTTTTGAGGTTTGGGCCCGAATGCAGTTAAAGTAGTATAAACAAAATGTGTTGCTCCTACTTATTTTACAAGATGTTGTGGAAAGGAATGTGCAGATCTCTCTCTCTCTCTCTCTCTCTAACTTAATTCTTTAACTTTTAACAATTTTATATATTACATCAAAATAAAATTAGCATTTGATTGGAATTTCTATCCATGTATTGATTTCTAAAAGTCAAAGAAGGACTCCGTAATTTGGGACCAAATTAAAGCAGCATGTTCTTTTTTGGACGATAGCAGCTCGTTTTCTTGCATAGAAAGTTGTGTCTATAAAGTGAGTGTTGCATTGTGATCTTCTTGAAATTATTCTTCCATTGAGATCTGCAGAAATCAAAGTTTTTAGTTAAATCATCTGCAACAATTAGGTAAAGCACTGATTTCTTACTCTCAACTATATTCAACTATTTTCGATGTACCCCACGGAGGGATTTAGAGAGCAGAAGACTGTCGTTTTAACTTATTCTCATGCTTAAAGTTCTTGAATTAATAAGTTAATGCAGAAATACATGACCATAAGTCCATAATCTAAGGCAGCATTAAACCATGCAATGAGCTAATTACGGAATTAAAGCACAAAAAGTAAGAACAGAATCAAAAGTATGCATTATTTTGATGGCCATTAATATCATCTAAAGGAGTAGAAAACGGGCGCCCCATTTGTTCTTGGATCCCCAATAAAAGTGCCACTGGCCCTCATTGTGTCAAACCATCCTATTTCGATATTATTAATTTATGTATTGCATATATTTATATATATGTATGTCCATTGTTTCTGGCTCCCAAAAAGTGGATAAACTATGGGCCACTTTATATATTTAACTCGATTAGGAACCGGAAAATTGGTGACCCTGGAAAATGGAAGTATGAAAAGGGTAGCCATTATTGTTCAAGTTGTACCATACATTTTAGAATAATGAATGTGTGGTTAAAAAGGAAAAAAAATGGGATTTGTGCGTTATATTATTTTATTGAAGAATATGTGGTTGAAAATAAGAGAAAGAAAAATGTATTTTGTAAATAATGGAGACCAAACAAGTGCATATTTCAGAATATATCTTCTATGTATAGAAATAGGATATTTGTTCATTTCAATAAAAACGAACAAAAAAGATTCATATAGTATCATCACTTCTTAACTGTTTATCAATGGCAGTACAAAAAATGAGGGTACGTATGATACATCATAATGGATTGGGAATAAGATTAGAAGGGAAATGATTAGTGTGTGTGTGTGTGTCTCTCTCTCTCTCTCTATATATATATATATATAT
>NC_036247.1:33234452-33242908 GCF_002742605.1 Olea europaea var. sylvestris
TTTTTTTTTTAAATATGACCGTGGGTATCTGGGCAATTTATGCACACCTCGACTAATCCCACAGAGCTCTGAAGTTTACAGTCAAATACTTACTTCAGTGGCACTGAGGGGATTTGAACCAGTAACCATTGGGAAACAAATCCAAGACTTGACCACTGAACTACCTCTCAAGGTTTGGCAGCAGGGAATCTGGCATTAACCATATAGTACTAGAGCCAGCTTGATTATCTAACTCCCAAAACAAACTGATAAAAGAACAATGCAGTATTAAAAAGTTCAAATGCATGAAATTTACCCTTCCAATTGATTTGAGTTCCCTTCCAACTGGTTCAATAAACTTCATGTCGATCTCAATGGGCCATACCTGCATAAATGAGTGTGAAGAGAATGAATTTTACTTGGAAAATATGAGCTAGAGGGCTAGGAGGATGATTAGGCCACGTGCCACAAAAGAAATTGAGAATTCCTATTACCTATGAGCTAGAAACAAATAAATAATATCCCTTCCAAAAGAAATTATTTCTAAACTCTATAAAATTCAATATAACCTCATATATGATACAACTCATTCTCCCCGTACACTTCTATTTTTCTAAATTCAATGTGTTTTTTGAAAATCTGTGAACACTGCCACTTGCTTAGGGATGGCAACAACGCGGGGTTGGAGTTGATGCAACATCCCCCACCCCGTCGGGTAATTTCTCGACCCGTACAAGCCCTGTTACAGTTCAAGGTGGGGTGGGCGGGATTCTGTCCCATTTATTATTATTATTATTATTATTATTATTATTATTATTATTATTATTATAGTTTTTGATAATTCATTTTATTGTCATATTCATTAAAGTGAGACAATAGTATATTTATTAATTTTTTACTTTATTTTTAACAGTTAATTTATTCAAATATATTTGATAAACTAAAGTTTTTATTGTTTGTTATATTACTTAGATAATTTTAGTTGCCATATTCTATTAGAACTAATAAAATTTCATGAAATTTTCTATTTAAAGAATTGAATTCTTCGAAAAAAATTAAAGGGGGCGGGTGAGGCCTTTGTTATTTGTACCCACCCCGGGGCGAAGTTACTGCCCCGTCCTCCACCCGAATACCCAATTAAACGGCCCGTTCGAGATAGGGCCCCGTGGGTATTGGGTTTAGCAAATTTTTTTGCCATCCATACATCCGTTTTTGTTGAAGGGTTGAAGCAAATAATTGACCTTCATTCTTTCCAAGTACACAACTAATCCACTTTTAGCCCCCATTAATTTCAATTCCATTACATTTCATTTTTCTCTCTCCTATTTTCAACCACACAATCTTTCATAAAATAATATTACACAGAAATCGAAAATTTTTCCTTTTTTTTTCAACCACTCATTTAAAAAAAAAAACACTATTATATCCATTTTCATTTCCCTAAAATGGGGGCCAAACGGGGGCTTAATTTTATGTGATGTTGCGGCAAATCTCTATTCATAACTTTAGAGGTCTTATACAAATGAAAGTCAATTTAAAGTCATAACTACCCCTTTGAGCAGTGTATTTACCTGCTGTACTGTTGGACATCATGATGCGGATATCACTTATATTATTATCGCACCATCAATTATATTATTATCGCACTATTTTACTTTTTCTAGTTATTGGGCTTGTATTATTGGTTTGGCCCAAGCCCATCACTGGTAGGGTTATGCTTTTACTATTTATATGATTTTCAGTTGTAATTTCAGTAGACAATGAATTGATGAATGAAATAATGTTTGGTTAAGTTTTCTCCTCTTCTTCCCCGGCCTTCTTCCTCCCACCCTCTCTCTGTTTCTCCTCCCCGTTTCTTCTTCTTCTCCCCTGGTTTCTCAACTTCTTCCTGACTACTTCTTCTTATTGAAATCCCTCAATCTCTCCTACATCAAAGTGGTATCAGAGCCGAATCTTGGGTACTTTCTTTTTACAATCCAAAATCTCTTATTTTCTCCCAAATCTCGTTGGAACAGCACAATTGAAAAAATAGCAATTTTTTTTCATTTTGTTCTCTGCCTTGATTGAAGAAAAAAAATAAAAAAATCATGTTACTGTTCACACCCGGGATTCTAAATTTTTGATTTTCTTTCTGTAGTATTAAAAAAAAAAAAAAAGATTTTTTTAACATTGTTTTGCAGATACCTCTTCCTGTTCTGTTGATCAATTCAGTCGCTTCGATGAACAAAAAGGAGAGTTACCATTCTATTTATCTTTGGTACATTACTGTTTATCTTAGAAATTGCATCAATTAAATTTTTGTGCTGTTGCTGATCTAGTTGTTTATCTAAACTCACGTAATTGGACCCATTCACTTCGATAAGTTCCACTTTTACCTTATTTATTTTACGTGATTAGAGTTTGACTAGTATTTGACCCTTGCTTTGCTATTTTACTTATACCAACAGTATTAGCTTGTTTTGGATTTTAGTCCCAAAATTTAAATTAAAAAAAAAAAAGAAATAGCACAAATTTTCATTTTCCATTACTTACACTTTTTGTTCGTTAATCTCTCTATTGCATGTCACTAAGTTGCTATTACAGTGCATGTAGTTACATATTGGTCATCTTGTCACTTCTAACTCCAGTACCTTAAACATGGACCCCTCACAATTCGATGCACTCACCCGACAAATAGCGACTATTCAAACTCAAATGGAAATAGCACAAATTTTCATTTTCCATTACTTACACTTTTTGTTCGTTAATCTCTCTATTGCATGTCACTAAGTTGCTATTACAGTGCACGTAGTTACATATTGGTCATCTTGTCACTTCTAACTCCAGTACCTTAAACATGGACCCCTCACAATTCGATGCACTCACCCGACAAATAGCGACTATTCAAACTCAAATGACCTCTACTCTTGAAGAGAGTAAGGCCCTATCTGTTAGTTTGAAAAATTTTAAACACATCCCTCATTCAATTGATGTTGATACTTCTAAGGTGTCCCATAATAGACAACATCATCGATAAGGTAATCAAAAATACTTTCGACCCGATCGTAAGGATAGAGATAGGAATAGGGATCAGATTCATGAGCGAGAACGAGATAATTTTTAAATTCTTACTCAATGGAATGCCCTTAAACAAGATAATCAATTAGTGACTGAGTATATCGCGCAATTTGAGGAATTTCGAACCAAATGTCATTTAATTGAGGATGAGAGCACGACTTGAGTAGGTTTAGCCAAGATCTGAGAAATTATCTTAAGTGCGAGCTTTTCCTTCGTGGTGTTACTACTCTTGATCACGCTTACTCTTTAACTCGAGATTATGAGTTGATTATTAGTACTCCATATGAAAAGCGTGGTCATCGTCGTTCACCCATCTCATTAGCGTCGCCTCATCATAAGTCTATCATAAAACCATTTACATCTAATGTTCCTCCTATTTGGAAAAATAATTGTAAAGGTCGTGATAGTCCAAGATCTTCTTCTCCATGTAGAAAGCATATTGACAATCATCCTTTGGTGTGATTGGCTCCACTTCCTCCCGTTAAGTCCCTTCGAGGACCTCCCCCGTCTGATGTTCCTCCAATTTTGAAAAATAAAGGTAAAATTTTTTATAATCATCATTTGGCTTCATTGGCTCTACCTCCTCTCGTTAAGTCCCTTCTAGGACCTCCCCCTTCTAATAGTTCTCCAATCTTGGAAAATCGGGGTAGAATTTCTGAAACTCCAAGGTCTTCTTCTCACTTATTATGCGTCAACTGTAAAGACTTTGGTCACATTTCTTCTAAATGTCCTAATCGAACCTTAGTCATGGAAGAACGAAAGAATTTAATAGAGGAGCCGTTTGACAATCTAGTCTATGAACCTAAACTTCAAGATTTTGATGACTTGGATGATAGTGAGGACACTTCCTTAGGTGGAATCCAGACTCTTCCCGAGACTTTGGATACTATACCCCTTATCTCCGATAATTCTCGATCACATGTTATATGTAATACCCTTACCCAAGTTAAAGAGCTTGATAATGTCACCAGTCACCCTTGGAAAATCTAGTCACATGTGGTTAACACTAAGGCAAAATTATCCACCACTGACCAACCTCAAATTGATGGTCAAAACAAAAGTGCTAACCTAAATCCTGACAATTTATTACAGTCTTTAATCCAGAAAAATCTTGAAAATTGGGACTTGATCCCTCCAACTGTTCAAATTGCATATAACGATCCTGTGAACTAGTCTTTAGGTCTAAAACCCTTTGAAGTTATTCTTGGTTGTGAACCTTTGAAACCTCTAGACCTTATTCTTATGCACCCACATGTTTGTGTGTCTATGTCAGTTGAGGTAGTTGTATCACATTTTTATAGCTTGTATATTGAGATCAATAAACAATTTGAAGCAAGTAAAGCATTATATAAACCTCAAGTTGATTGGCATAAACAACACTTTGAATTTAATATTGAGGATTATATTATATTGCAAGCGTGCAATGCCGGTCTTTTTAAAATTTCAAAGCATGTTGGTCAAAATGCCTATGTCAATGATCTTTTATCACATTATGACCATCACCCTATTTTATTTGGATTTCGATACTTACAATGGTTATTTTAACACTTTTGTTGATCCTTTTCTATCTCTACCTGAGAACTCCCACATCGAATCTTTTGCTATGTCTATTTGAATACCACCTGTCGCAGCAGACAAAGATAAAATTGATATAATTTTAGATGAACAGGTTGTGTTAACCATTGATGGAGAGAATCGATGCTTCTTTAATTGTTGGGTAGATCAACATTCTTATTGTGCTCCACATTATGCGCAATCATGTGAAGATTTTGAAGAGGGGTTGCAGGAGTACTTGTTATTTGGAGTCCAATGTCGATACTTGATTAAAATGAGGGATCGTCCACCTTGGTCGGATCATGTTCTTGAGGACAAGTTGCCATTCGCATTGTTATCAACCGTGGAGTTCAGATATTTGGTTATTCATAAAAATCGTCCACCGTGGTATGAGTTCAGACATTGAAGATTGACGGTAGTTCTTTGTCATTTGTTCACTCGACAGAGTCGAGTTTTTCTTTCACCCCGGGAGAATTGATGCGGACATCACTTATATTATTATCGCACCATCAATTATATTATTATCGCACTATTTTACTTTTTCTAGTTATTAGGCTTGTATTATTGGTTTGGCCCAAGCCCATCACTGGTAGGGTTATGCTTTTACTATTTATATGATTTTCAGTTGTAATTTCAGTAGACAATGAATTGATGAATGAAATAATGTTTGGTTAAGTTTTCTCCTCTTCTTCCCCGGCCTTCTTCCTCCCACCCTCTCTCTGTTTCTCCTCCCCGTTTCTTCTTCTTCTCCCCTGGTTTCTCAACTTGTTCCTGGCTACTTCTTCTTATTGAAATCCCTCAATCTATCCTACATCACATCACCTTTTCGTTTCTTTTCTTTTTTTCTTTTTTTTAAATATTAATGCTCTTTAGTTCTTTAGAATAATTTTTGTATGCTGCTTCATTGAAATTTCATTAACTGTTAGCAATCTAATAATCATCAAGACCTTCCTCTGAATCTTCTTTACACTTTTGGGACAAGAAATGAATATTTTAATAGCAAATATTAATTAACTTTGAATTTTCTAAACCATAATAATTGCTTTCGAGTTTACAGGCTAACTTTTTCCACTTCTAAATTTAGATTCACACTAACTTGAATATCATCAACTTTTCTGATGGGAAGGTGGTGTGAAGTTATCTTTTACAGGTTTTCAAAGACTGGGAAGTGCAGCTTATTCAAAAACTTATGGTGAAGCATTATGAGTTTAGACATTGTGGATGCAATGTGGATAGAATAGCCTGGAACAGCTCTAGTAATGACATATTTTCTTTAAGTCTTTTTATGAGCTTTTTCTTTGAGTTTCAATTCCCAAATGAAGTCATTAAATTGCAAGACAAAAAATGTAGCTCCGAGTTCAAATATATACTGAAATAAGCAAAAGCGTATGTTGATTTTTCACGTAAGTAACATTTAAGATGAAGAGAAAAATGAACTATTTAATAATAAAAAGCTCAGGCTCACAAAAGGCACCTTAAGACCAAGTAATTTAACAGGTGCAATCTGTCCAGGCACAATGCAATCTGGCCCTGCTGCTTCCAATATAGCCTCCTTCCCTAGCCCACTCCCAATGGGGTCTGGGTGCTGAAAATTCCCACCATAGAACCATAAGGTTACAGAAAGCATAATGCTCTGAACTTTATTCGTAATTTTAGAAATCGAAGAAACATGCAGTAAATGAAAAGATAATTGATACACATGCACAGTAAAGATTGTAACTTTACATGAAAATAACAAAACTGGGCAACAATCACTAGCAAATGAACCAAAAAGGACCTTGATACTCAAAAACCTCAATAGAAACCATATGAAATAACTATTTGAAATAGAACAACCTCTCATTCTTCTTCAAGTAATCCCACTAGAACCTAATAGAATTAATATAAGTGCATATTTGATACGCGTAGTAAACATGACTAGAAAGTCACAACATTTTCTTCTATAATATTGTCCATAGCTATCAATCCTCAGTACCCAATGTACCAGGAAAGCATAGAAAGTATAAAATTCTATAATTAAACGGAAAATATAGCCACTCTATAAAACTATTGAAACTTTGTAATACCTCACCAGCAAAAGCACTAAATACGAACTTCAAAATAAATAAACAAAACCCCATAATAATAATAGAGTTAATTATCGACAATTACATACACATAAACGCCATATACGTCTACTAACCTTCATAACAGAGAGAGCATATTCCGAAAGGGGGGTTTGAGGGAGACGAAGAACTGGGGAAAGGTGAATTTTAGGAATGGGCTTGGAACCAGGGGATGCCCTCCAGGGCACATCTTTTTGTAGGGAGGCTCCTCCTTTTCTGGACATTGGTTGCGGAGTTGAAGCTAAAAGTATTACTGTAACTCTCTCAAAAAATTATGCAGTGTTAGTGTATGTGCTTAGGGAGATAGACTAAATGATCGGGTGGGGTCTTCTTATGAATGAGAAATTGTGGGTTTTCTCTGTTCTATCATTGTTTCACGATAAGAATTTGGATATTAAGCTCCGAAGGTGGGTCGACTGATGGATTTATATATAAAGCGGAAGACGACGGCGGCGTTTACAGGGGATTTACCGGCTCGTCCGATTTTATTTGTAAACATGAAAAATTCTAGTGACATATAATTCTTTGTACCTCGTGGACCCTGAATACAATAAATTATGTACCGCTAGTATGATTGTATAAACATTAACACCTTGGAGCAAGGAAGTACACAAAAAATTTGGTGTAATTTTACGCCAAATTTTACATCAAATTACACCAAAATCGACCATTGAAAATAATTTTATATCAAATTTTATTTTGAATTATTTAATAACAAATTATATTATTACAAAAATCATTAAATTAGAAATTATGTTCAATGAACTAAAATATTGTATTTATTAATAAATTAAAAAAAATTAAACTTAATACTGCAAATTATAAAAATTACATTGAATGCATAAAGAAAATTTAAATTAAATGTTAAATTATTAATTCATTAAAATGAAAATAACCATCCCATTAAATAATTATAAATCAATTAAAATTTATTCATACTAAAAACTTAAAGAGGGACATAGATGAAATACTAATTCTCATAAGGTGGAAAGAAAGGCAAAATGGGGTTATTGAAAATTCTTATATTTGGTGTCATGAATAGTAACACCATTTACACTGTATTTTGTACTATTTTTGGAGTCTCATTGGAGAGGGTTTTACGCCAAATTTGAACTCTTATTGGAGGTACGCTTACCAGGGGAATATATTAATATGATATAACTTTAAAAAATATATAATAATAATAATAATACAAAAAGTCTAACAAGTCTTGACAACTAAAGATTAAAAATAAAAGAATATGAATTTTATATCTTATGTAGGGATGGCAAAACACTCGAAATCGCAAATCAACTCGACCTAATTTAGATTGGTTTGGAGCCCATTTGTTTGATTTTCAGGTTGGACCGTCGAACCTACAAATTTGGTTCGTGATTGGATTTTTCGTTTTTTAAAAGAACAGTGTAAACCATCTCTCATCCCAACATCGTCTATCTTCTCCCTTATGCCATCTCCAACTATACACTAAAATTAGAGGTAAGTTTTGTATTATTTTATACCAAACTATTAAACCAAAACATACACAAAATGAACAGTGTTTAATCACTTTCTTCATTTTTTTATTCTTAACATTTTATTTATTTGAAAAATTATTTCTTTATTTATTTTATAAATACATAAATTACTAAATAAATAATTACTTAAAATTAACGAAAATATTAAATTCATTAAATAATAATAATAATAATAATAATAATAATAATAATAATAATAATATTATTATTATTATTATTATTATTATTATTATTATTATTATTATTA
>NC_036247.1:33244027-33322543 GCF_002742605.1 Olea europaea var. sylvestris
TTTTTTTAAAAAAAAAAAAAAAAATATATATATATATATATATATATATATATATATATGTTCACGGTATTGTTCACATCGGAGTCCCTCCAAAAAAAATCTTTTCTAATACCTTTTGAGCCTAATTCAAAATTTGTCTTGAGTCTTTAAGGTCAGAAAATCTCACTCGGCTTGAATTCTACGAGAATAATTCCTGGTTGAGTTTTGATTGTTCCTGAAGCACTTTGGAGAAAGTTTGAGTGATAAAAGGCTGAGTGGTGAGAACAACAAAGATAAAAGGCCAAATTTGTGTGATTTTGAGTGAAATTTGTGAGGTAGAAAATAAGTTGAGGGTTAAAAAAAATATCGAAAAAAATGATGAGGCGGTTTGAGATGATGATTGAGAATATGGAAAATAAGATGGATAGGATTGATTCGAAATTGGCTAAGTTGCATAGGGATCAACGTGATAAGGTGCAAAATGTTAGGAGACGAGGGCCTAGAATAAAAATGTGTGATGCATATGGATATGGTTGTGGTATTGATGAGGTATAGGTTCGAAGGAAGGGATATGAGAGATCGACGTGAATGGGAGTTTAGGGAGATGCCTAGGAAATATTATGGGAATTATCCAGTGGAGAAGAAAACATCTTTTGCTAAGTGTGCGGGTAGTACATCAAGTAAGAGTGTTGGGTTGAATTATAAACAGGAATTTTTCGAGATTCTCGACATTCTTAAATCTCAAATTAATCATCTGGAGGAACAAGAGAGTAAAAGAGAAATTAGCGGAGTGGTTGATTGTGAGAAAAAAGAATATGAGCCACAAGAAAGTGAAAAGAAAATAGAAAGTGAAAGGGGCGAAGTGGTTAAAATAGAAGTGGAGTCATGGGATGAAAATGAAGTAGAGTCTTTGGAGATCGAAAAGGAGTTGGGAGTGAACTTGCATGAAGAGGAGGTTAAAATTGAGGAGGCGTTGGCGAACACTAACATTTCCCTCCCTATTTTAGATCAATTTGTTTTGCAGGTTCACGACGACTTGATTCCAAAAATTAATTCAATTAGAATCCCTAACAATCTAGGCATTAATTACCAAATGGTGGATACAATTTAACAACAACCACCTCCTAGTTTGGACATCGCTCTATTACTAGAGATTGATTTTGTTATCCTTGAGGAGACAAAGGAATTTCAAAAGCAATGGAAGGAATTAATATGCAAAGAGTTGAGCTACAAATTTGATATGTTGGGAAACATGCATCCAGTGGAAGTAATATTGTCACCATCACCTAGACTGAGTAAAGCATGGAAAATGAATGGTGATTTATCAACTGAAATCATTCTTGGAGCATCACAAAATGGCAAAAAGAAACCGTCAAGTCATACACACTTTGATCTGTATAAGGGTGATTGAGTCTACATTCAAAAGAGAAGAGTTCGAGGTCAAAAGAGCTCCAAATTGCATCTAAGAGGTGATGGGGCATTTCATGTGCTTGAGTTGATTGAAAGTAAAGGCTATAACTTGAATCAGGATTGAAGGACGAATCCTCTTGAAGAGGGAGGGTTTGAAGTAACCTGGAGAAGTTTTATTTTGGTCCAATTTCTTATTTTTGGTAATTTAGATATTTTAGGACTCTATTTCCGGTTTTAATAGATTTCTAGGTATTTTAGAATTTTATTCCATTTAACTTTATTCTAGGTTTTTAGTATAAATAGATTTATTTTTCTCTATTGTATTTCAAAACTTTTTTTCCCGAAGCTTTTGCTTCAAAAAAATTCTTCGTTCTTAATTGAATGATTCGAACTAATCAAGAAATTACTTTTCTTGTGGTGTTCACAATTAGCGGGTGTGATTTCAAAATCTTGTAATTAAAAGGTCATTGGTTTAATATACTTTTGGTTGCTTAATTCATTATTTTGGGATTCAGATCCATAAATCTAGAGGAGATTTCAAGATTGTGTGATTAAGAGGTCGTTCGTCTCATATACGTTCGGTTGCTTAGTTCACTTTTGCGGTTTAATTCCTAAACTTTGATCATTATTTGAGCGTTCTTGGGATTCGGTGTCAATTCCTGTGAGCTCGATTGCAACCTTGCTAACAAGGTTCACATCACACCCCGTGTCCGTCTACTACTAGCACCGATAGTACAAACCCATGCATCACCGTCCATTATGAGATTCGAACGAAAGCAGATTTGAAACTGTGCTTGTCTCCATCTTTAAACATCGACAATGTGGTGAAAAATGAAAATCAAATCAAAAACTAGAAAATGGAAGGACCATGAAAGAATACTTGTGACAACTTAATTAACATGAGGTAAAATTTATAAGAGATCTCAAATTTGTGGTGATTTTTTTCCCCCTTGCTGTTAAGATTGGTCTTATGACATTTCTGCTGGTTGTGACTTGTGATGACAGTGGACGTAGTGATTTCATGGTGGAGGACCAGGAGGTAGTCGTGGTGTTGGGTGGAATTTTGTGGTCGTGATTGTGCTTTGGGTGGATCAAGATCGAACCATATCGATCCCAAAATACAAGTCCAAGTAGGACCGGCAATTAGTTTGGATTTTCAGTGGGCTTCAATCGTTGCCCAACCCTAATCTTATGTATTCTCGTTTTCATCATCTTACCATGCAGAAAAATCTTAATTGCTTTGAGCATTCTCACTATTCTTTCTTGATAAGTACTCCGACTGTAATTAAATTCTTACTGCCTCGAGAGATCGGGAAAAAATGACATTCAGTTGCCCATATGGTACATTTTCTTATCGAAGGATGCTATTTAAATGTTTGTGCAGTGTACCAACTATGTTTTGGCGTTGGATGCCAATCTTCTTAGACATGGTGCAAAATTACATCAAAGTTTTCATAAGTGATTTCTCGAACTTTTGATCTTCATTGATTAGTGCTTGAATCACCTAGGGTCAGTTTTGCAAAGATGTAAAGAAATCAATCTTGTGTTTAACTGGGACAAAATGTCATTTGGTGGTCCAAGAGGGGATTGTTTTGGGGCATCAGATTTGGGCAATGGATATTGAAGTCGACGTCGGTAAAAATAAAAGTGATTGAGAAGCTTCTTCCACCAATTTTAGTAGAAGGCATTTGGAGTTTTTTAAGACATGCAGGATTCTATCAAATGTGCATCAAAGACTTCTCTAAAATTTCAAAGTGTATTTGCAATGTACTTGAAAAGGACACTATTTTTCACTTTTTTGAAGAGTGTTTGATTGAAACACTCAAGGAAAAGTTAATATTGCCTTTCGTACTTGTACCTGGTTGAAGTTTATCATTTCACCTAATAATGATGCAAGAGACTGTAGTTGGAACAGTTTTGGGTTAGCACTAGAACAATATTTCTCACGTGATTTACTATGTCAGCAAGATTCCAATGGAATCTCAGTTAAACTACGCTACTACAAAGAAAGATATCTTAGCAGCAATATTTGTCTTAAACAAATTATGGTCTTACCTAATTGGATCGAATGTGATTGTGCACGCATATCATATCGTGCTGAAGTATTCGATATCTAAGCAAAATGCGAAGTTGAGACTCATTCATTGGATACTTCTCATGCAATAATTTGGTTTGGAGATCCGTGATATGAGGAAAGGGAGAACTTGGTGGGCCAACTTTATCTCACCTTGAATTGCCAAAATAAGATCAGTTATATCAGATTAACGAAGTTTTTCATGATAAGGCAAATCTACAAATTGGGACAGCTGCTTGGTATACAGACTATGTGAATTACTTGGCCATCTCTATGATTCAGTCATAAAAAGAATAAACTCTTCAGTGATATTAAACACTACTTTTAGGAAGATCATATTCTTTATAGATAAGGTCCAAAACATGTTTGTGTATGAAGGAAGGGATGGAAAAGATTTTAGAACAATGTTACTCATCTGCATAAGCTGATCATTTCACAGCAACTAAAACAGTTGCCAAGATCTTACAATTTGGTTTCTACTAGCTGGCATATTTCGGGATGCTTATGCATTTGGTCAGTAATGTGATAAGTGCCAAAGGACGAAAAACATCTCAAAGGAGAAACTAAATGCCTTTCAATAGTATTTTGGATGTGGAATTATGATGGCAGTAGACCACGTGTCCAAATGCGTGAAAGTTGTATATTTGCAAACAAATGTCGGCCATATTGTAGTTAAGTTCTAAAAAGAGCATTTTCTTGCGACATGACCGACCTCACCATTGCATTACATCGCATCGTATCTCAACCCTTATCATTCGTGGACTATTGGGCTAGTGGAAATCTCCAACATGAGTTAAAGAAGATTCTTGAGGCCATAATGAATTCATCTCATACAGATTGACTTTATGAGCTTATGGCACGGGTTTTAATATACATATTGAAATGTCTCCATATAGTTTTGGCGTTTGGGAAAGCGTATCACCTTCCAATTGAGTTGAAGTGCAAGTCATATTAGGATGTTCACAGCTTGAATTTCAACATGAAAGCTGCTAGAAAAAGAAGAATCTTCAACTAAATGGAATGGATGAATTTGGTTGGAAACTTATGAAAATGCAAAGTTGTACAAGGAGAAAATGAAGAATCTGCTTTCATTCGAATCTCACAGTGGACGGTGGTGCATGGGTTTGTACTACCGGATGTGTGCTTGTGTGTCAATTTACGAAAATAGTGATTTCAAAAGGCAAACAGGAGTTTTGAGTTAAAATATGCCGAAACGTGACTTTTGGGAGTTAGGTGATTATCTGAGTGAATTGTGTGTTAGAGCTTATCCATTGACCTTAAAACTCATTTTGCACGAAATTTGAGGTTTGGGATCAACCATGTACTCGGGACCAAGTCTTGTAAAACTACAAAAAATAAAAATAAAAAATAAAATAAAATTTCCTTGCTAGTAGCCAATACAATCGGTCCATTCGATCGCAAGATGTTTAATGTGAAATGCAATAGCCAAATTAGTCTACATATGCAAAAGAGAGGTTTTTTTAAACCCCTTTTCAACAATTCATTCCCATAATCCCCACATTCAAAGTATATGTTTTCCCCTTTAATCCTCTCAAATCCTCATTCTTCAACATAAATTACCATCAAGCATTGTTAATCACAAGATCATAGCATTTTCTTAGAAGGAAGACAATAATTTCATCCTCCAATTTAAGCAAATTCCCAAATCAAAACAGAGTAATTTTATAACTTTTGATTATTTTCCTTGCCTCACTTGAAGGTGTTATAGTTGATTTTGGTTGAATATAAATAGATGGAGTTAAGCAAAAATGATGTGTTTTTGGCACAATTTAGAGAATGGGGACTAACTGGATACAAATTAGAATATTAAGAGCTTGAATTGTAATTATAAGGAACATAAATTGGATAGAAAGTTAGAATCAAGGACAATCTGCACCTGCAAAAGTTGTACCTTGCAATCGGTGGGCAATGTCACTTGCGATTGCAAGGATTTAACTTTGATTCACAATGAACAATATTGGGCTACCATATGATCGCAGCCAAACTGTACCATGTGATCGCATTGTACATTTTAGGTAAAAGATTTTTGCTCCTTTTCAATTTTGTCCATCTTTTGAAAAGCAATTTGACCAATTATTTAACCCAATTTGGGATTAAAAAAAAAAAATTATATCCTAGAACGTGAAGAAGAATGCTAAGAAGAGACTGAAGGCATAAATCATCAAGAATTTGAAGAATTGAAGCATGGAATAGAAGTTTAAAAGCAAGGGAAAATCTGGAATCAATTGAAAACTTGTTTGAACGAATTCAAGAAGGCGAAATTAATTATAATTCTTCTTTTTGCAATTTTTTTTTTTTTTTGGGTGATGAATATTCAAAATTTTTATTGTAAAGCGACTTGTTTTCTTTTTGATAGATTTGAATAGGTTCAATAAGGTTCAATAAACATTAAGAATAATTGTTTATTGGACAATTCTGGTTTACCAGAACTGTTCATTCACGTAACAAAACCGGAAAACTCACATGGGGCCCACCCCATGTGAGTTTTATGTTGAAAAAAAACCACCCAACCTGCATGTATTTGTGTTCTGTAGGTGATCTATATCCCTTGTTTCTTTACGTGAAGAATGATCCTTGTTTATTACTTATATAATCAAAATAAGTGATCGTGAGACTTAATGCATTTCTAAGTATTTGAATTTGGAATAAGAATATCTCAGATCGTTATTAGAAATAAGTTTAATTTTACCTCGAGAGAGGTACATGAATATAATTGGATTACCAGTTATCAATTTATACACAAATTAAACTATCAATAGGTGAAGTCGCCACTTCTACATTTAAGTTGAAATTAGAATATATATATATAGAAGTAAAACATTCAAAATACAATCCATTCATTTACTTTGGTTACATTCATATTTAATTTCGAATGGATATAATTTATTAAAGTATATTTCTACTTGGGATGATACTTTTAGCTCACTAAATATATTAATTGTCAATAATCCTTAAGCTTACAGAATTTCACCAAACATGTATCATAATTGGCCACATGTTTCCAAATTTCAAAGTAACACAATTTAATCTATGTTGTTTACGGGGTCTCACTAGATATCTAAATTCTATACTCTCTCCATCCCTTTTACATAGATTGGTTTTGTTTTTCAAATGGATTAAGAAATCTTATTTAATGTAATTGAAAATCAATTTTTGTTTCCTAATTTACCTTTATTTATATTTGAACAATTTCAAGATTAAGTAGGGAAAATTGGTTATAACTAAGCAAAATAAATAAAGATATATCAGTAAACAAACAAAAAACAACATTCTCAATAAAAATAAATAAATAAATAAATAAAAACTAGACTATATAAGCCTATATAAATGGGACGAAGGGAGTACAAGCCAGCCATGCCGTAAAGTTCTTGTTAGCAAAGTCTAATACATAACTGGACAACTTCATTTATCTACTAATGCCTGCTGTTTGCTTTAATTCAAAACTATAATATTTTAAGGCAGAAAGATTCCCATATAACTTGCAGAATCTTTACCAAATGCTGATAAATAATTTATAAATGATTCCATTTGGGAAGCTTACAAGCATAAACCTACATTCTTCAAATTTTTTTATTTTTTATTTGGCTAAAAAGATAGATATTTTCTGAAGTGGGCAATGTATTTGTCTTTTTCTTCTTTGTATGGTGCATTTCAAGAGGAAAAATTGTTTTTATTCTGTCCTAATTATCAATTCAGCTGCAATTTTACTATTTTACACCATCAATATCACATATATACACATCAATTAGGCTGCTTTTTTTCTTTGAATGAATATTTAACTGCACACTTGCTATCCCAAGTTACTCCTTTCAGATGAAGCTCACTCTGAGGTCAAAATACCAGTTACTAGCAAAATTTCACTTTGTTCACTACTATTTATTTTTTTAAAAAATTACTAATCACTGAATTTAAACTTTGTTACAATCTGGTTTAGATTTGTAGTCAGACACAACTTGGTTAACCTCAGAACCAAAATAAAAATAAAATTCAGGACGCATATGCTTATGTTTTGCTTTCTGATGCAACATTATTCTTGTGTTTTGTTTTCAACCTGTTCTTGTGTAAGACGGCCAGCTCCAAACTAGTGTCAAAAAAATCCAGCAAACACCAAGTGTACAGTGTGGGTTGGCATTATGAACTGCATTTTTGCTATATTTTAATGGACAAGTTTGAAACTGTCAAGTGTATAATGCCAGCACTTAAATATTTGATAAGTCTCACTCTCAGTCTAAGGAGTATATTTTGCAATTAGCCGGCTGTGTTAATTGAAATCATATGTCACGCAAAAACGAGAATAGGCAACTTAAATTAATAACATGAACACAAGATTTAAGTGGGAACCTAAGACACGAAAAAAACTATGGCACAGGAGGAGAAAATTCGCAATATCAAAGATGATTACAAGAGGCCCAGCTACTCCAAATGATATGATATTATGAAACCCTACATCATATATATAATAAAATAGGTTCGCAAAATTTTTGGGCCAGATCAAACACAATTGGGGTCGCCGTACTCTAACATCGTACTCATCAAATTAGTGAATATAGAGTATTAGGATGCGCTGTATAGTATGATGAACAAGATTTTAACTGTTTAGAATTATAGGACAGGAACGGTGCAGGGAAGCTGGGGCGGACAAGTATAGGACAGCCACAATGATCATATGGACTTGTAAGTTATCTGTCTTTCTAATGTTTGCCCTTGATTTGTCCGAGTATAATAATCTTCCAAATTTGAATTCTTAATCTTCCTCAAGGGACCTACTCATCCAAGTCAATTTCCAACTATGGCCGGCGTTTGATTTTATTATTGTCTTTCTCCATCTCCCTCTCTTAATTTATCAGTTTTAAATTCTTTATATAGTGATAGAAGAATTTGCAATGTACTAACAAAGAGATTCTAAATTTCAATGGAGAATCCAATTGAAAAGAGGTTGGAAGAAGGGTTAGGCACAGGTACACAACCTATAGTCGAAGAGGATAATAATAACAAAAGCACTAGTCGTCAAGGTAAGAAAGATGGCATCGGCATTCACCCGAGCAATGAAAACGAGGAAAAGAGCGTGGCAAAAACTGACCAGCCTGAGAAACTGAAGGAGGAGCAACCGCTAATAAAGCAAAAGACTAAGAGGGTTGCAACTTTGGATGCATTTAGAGGACTCACAATAGTGGTAAATGGCTAGTTAACTAATGCCAATCTAGTACATACATGTTTGTTTACAACTATACTTGAATTTCTACGTTTTAACTAGCAATTTTACGCAAGCAGTTGATGATACTCGTGGATGATGCTGGAGGAGCATATTCACGGATTGATCATTCTCCATGGAATGGATGCACATTGGCTGATTTTGTAATGCCGTTTTTCCTCTTCATTGTTGGCGTTGCAATAGCGCTCGCCCTAAAGGTACGGCCTTACTTTATCCTGATTTTCCCGTGTTCTTGACATTTTGCATTTGTGCAAGAAACGCCTAATCCTAAATGGAATGGAATAGTATCTATTTAGAGATGCTCAAATGACCCCTTGAGAATGTATATAACCCTATTCCGGTCTGGTCTGTTTCGTTATGGCATGAACCTATAATCATGAAGATGACTTCGATCATCTATTGTTGTCGCAGAAAATTCCAAAGGTCAAGTCTGCTATTAGAAAGATAATCTCAAGAACATTGAAGCTTCTCTTTTGGGGAATTATACTGCAAGGTATAATGTATATTCATCTTCGATCTAGTAAAAATATCTGTATATCTCTAGACTTCGTTATTTTACATTTCGGGTGAAACATTCCTGCGACTATGATGGCATGTTTGGGTGATAAGTTTTCATATCACAGGAGGATATTCGCATGCACCAGACAATCTGTCCTATGGAGTTGACATGAAGCAAATCAGATGGTGTGGCATCCTCCAGGTGATAATTTCTCATTCTCCTATTGAAATTTAGAGTAAATTGACTCATTTTATGAGAAAATAAGTCAACTTTCATCTGAAAGTGTTCGATAAAAGAAAGCTGGACCGTCTCTCTGCTTAACATCATTTATTTTATGTACAAGCAGAGAATAGCTTTGGTATACTTTGTTGTGGCTATTATAGAGACGCTCACCACCAAGCTTAGACCAACCATTTTAAAACCCGGTTATTTCTCCATTTTCACTGCCTACAAATGGCAATGGTAAGTACTCGTTGCATTATCTCATCTTGTTCAATATTGTGTACCAAACATAAATCACTTGCCTTGTAAGGCCAAAATCAGGACGGCTAACTGATGTAAAATAATTGCAGGTTTGGAGGGTTTGTCGCATTTGTAATATACATGGTCACAGCATTCTCTTTATATGTTCCTGACTGGAGTTTCGTCTTGCACCATGAGCATAGAGCCGAAAAATACACTGTAATAAAATGGCCTCTTTTTTTCTTTCCCCTGCTGATGCAGTAATAATTGGTTACAACCAAGAAAATCAGGCTCAATTTTTAGCTTAATTTATTTCAGGTAAAATGTGGTATGAGAGGACATTTTGGACCTGCCTGCAATGCAGTTGGCTATGTGGATAGACAAGTCTGGGGTATTAATCACCTCTACACACAACCCGTTTGGTCAAGATTAAAGGTCAAAATGATCACATCACAGAAATTCATATACTATAATTCACAGTAAGCTTGTTCTGTGATTTTTATTTCATATGTTGATGTTGAGCAATGTCCAGGCTTGCACCTTTAGTTCACCTGATTCTGGGCCACTTCGCAAGGATGCACCAAGTTGGTGCCGTGGTCCATTTGAACCCGAAGGCCTGTTGAGGTTCGCCTTTCGACCATCATAGTTACTATATGGACATATTTGCTATACGGTGTTGTTGATGAACGGTATTATCTCTGATAGAAGAGTTAATCTTATTCATTATACTAGTCAGTCTCATCCAATATTGTGTACCAATGATAACCTATATATCTTCTTCTATTTCATTTTTACCCACGTCACGGTTGTGTGGTTGTTAGATAGTTTACAAATTTGACAACAAAAGGGTATCATGACCTGAACTTTGAGAGCGAGAAAAGTTCGTCTAATCTCGACTACGACCCGAATCTCCAAAAAAGTTGAAATTCATTGTACTAGTTAGTCTTGTCCAATATTGTGCAGCAATAATGCCCTACATATCTTCTTCTTTTTCGTTTTCTCAAAAGAAATATACTTGTTTTGGCAAACTATGCATGCTTGGATTTGTTTTCAGCTCAATTTCAGCCATCCTTTCTGGAACAATTGGCATTCACTATGGACATGTATTAATTCATTTTAAGGTAAATTCATCTTCTGCATCATTAGTTCAAATTATTTAAAATAAACTAAAAGGATCAAACTCAGAAAGCAATGTATTATTCACAGTGGAATTAAATACTTCTTGCAGGAGCATGCTGAAAGGCTCAAGCACTGGGTTTCAATGGCGCTTGTTTTACTTACTGTAGCAGTTATTCTCCATTTTACAGATGGTGACCACTTCATCACATAAGTAACTCATGATTGTTTCCAATTAAAAGAAGCATTCCAGGAAATAAGAACACATTTTCACTTTTTTTGCAGCTATTCCTATCAACAAGCAGCTATACAGCTACAGCTATGTTTGTTTCACAGCTGGTGCAGCTGGAATTGTATTTTCAGGGTTCTACATACTGGTAAAGCCTCCACCTGATCCTTCCCAATGAAAGAGAAAAGTAAAAGTATTCATCCTTACCTAACAAAGAAAGCACACTACGAAAATCTGAAACGATTGTGCTTCCCATGCCTTACAGATCGATGTCTGGGGACTGCGTACGCCGTTCTTGTTCCTGGAATGGATAGGGATGAACGCAATGCTGGTTTTTGTAATGGCAGCTCAGGGAATTTTTGCAGCTTTCATAAATGGATGGTATTACAAGAATCGAGACAGCAATCTAGTAAGTGCGAAATTAAGTTCCTTAAGATATCATATAAACTGAACATTTCACAACACAAACTGAAAATTGTTAATATTTTCAGGTCAACTGGATTCAACAGCATATTTTCAATGATGTTTGGAAATCTGAAAAAGTAGGGACTCTATTATATGTAATATTCGCTGAAATCACCTTCTGGAGTGTGGTTGCTGGAATCTTACACAAACTGGGAATATACTGGAAATTATAGGAGGGAATTTCTACGGCATTGTAGCAAAAGTAGATTAATACACTTTAAAGGATCAATCGAAATTTAAAGATTCTTTGGCCTTTTCTCATGTACCTGAAGACATTGTTGTCAAATAGCATCTTACGTTCTACTTCATACTTATGCCTTGTCCTAAAACATCGATGAAATGGATGCACGATAATTAAGTTGGACAAGAAGGAACAAATTCTAATATATAACCATGTGAACATAAAATTTGCTGATAGAAAAGTAAGTAAAATGCAGCCAAACAGTAAAGATATAACACATGTTATGTATTACAGCTTTTAAGAAAATATAGCATACAACTTATTATGTATTACAGCTCTAGCATCAAATGTTACAATAAAGAAGCATCCTCACGTACAGTTGGAAAGAATGTTACTTACCTTTTTCATCTTTTCATCAGATATTTGCTTTTTTGTTCTCTAAAAATCAGCCATACAGAAGTAAAACTTGTAAAAAGCTAAACTTTTTACCACATACATAAAAAGTAAATATATGTACATTATAGAAGCTGATCGAGGTCAAAGTATAATAACCATATACAGGCCGAGGTGCCATCACAACCCAGCAAAATTTACATTTAACCATTATAACTCCCAACCCATCAACATCTTCCAAACAGCCTCCTGTATCTGTTTCCTTGTGGCAGTAAAACCATCCCCCTCTTCGAGTAAAACTCTGTAAACTTCACATTCCCGATCTCCAATCATGTACCTCCCAATTTCGGCCTGAAAAGATAATCAGATCTGATCATTAATCATTTGAAAAGAAAATTACGAAGTGATACATTGAAAATGACTCAGATCATTATTACTTGCATGACCCAGAAAAAAATATTCCTTTTCACGAGCTACAAAACAGATATAAACATACAACAACTGAGATGTACTATCAATACAGATAATGGACACTAAATGACCATCTGTGGATATTGGACACTGTAATAGTCACACTTCAGAAGATGCTTCTATGCTTAATGTGAGAAGGGAGAAAGAGAAGCATAATAAATTCGTCTAATCTGAAACTACTAAAGTATGCCTATAGGAACATACCAAAAAGATTGCTTTGTTGAGCATCTTGAGAGCAAGAGTTATGTCATAGAAAACCAGGGGACGACCCTTGCCAGATAACTCGACAGGGTTTGCAACTACCAGCTCAGTATCAGGGCCACGGCTGACCAGTGCTACTCTGAGAGGACGAGTAAGTTCTACTTGAAGACGGGAGAGTAATGCATTCTGTTTGCTGGGATCAACTATTTTCTTACCATCTGCTAGCATGATAAACAAGTCTAGCTCGCAGTATAGTTTACCTTTAGTTGAGAAGCGTCCATAAGAAATCTAGTATAAACAATAATGTAATCAAATCAGGTACTTCAATTTAAGACAATGCCCTGGAATGAAATCTTTGCAGGTTCCTCATAGAAAAGATATATCAAGTAGTAAATAGTTGAACAGGAAAGAAAATAAAAGGGAACAGGGAGAAGTAAATACCTGGATGTTATAATCCTTGAGAGTTCTCATTATACCATACAGGAGACCTTTGTGATCCCGGCAAATAATCTGGACAAGTGTGTGAGCAGGACTCAACGAGTTATCAATCATGATAGATGGACTTTCGAAGGACATGGATCCATTTTTGTGTTCATCATTTATTTCGGCATTGAACATGTCTTCCGTAATTGCATCAGGAAGAAATGAGGATTCTTGTGAACATGCAGTAATTTCAGGACCCACAATCTCTATGTCACAAGCAATCATATCATCGCCTAGAACAGCTTTTAAATGGTCATATGTGTCTTTCTGTCTTGCCGTAGTATGTAAAAGTTCCCTGAAAATTTTGAGAAGCATTATAAGTTTTTGAACCAAAGACCAAAAATAATAGTGAAAAATGCTGAGAAGCCAGCAGCAGAATGATCTCAGTTGATTCTGCTATTTTACTTTTCCTCTTGTTTTCTTAAGTAAGAGTGAGCACGTGTTGTAGGGTGGGGACCGACATTCACTAATAAGCATATGTAAAAGGCTCTCTTTACCACTTATACGGGTTACTTGAAACATATGAACATCCCTCAAATATGCCATGGATAATTGAATGAAAATACAACTAGATTATTGAAATCTATGTTTGAAAGAGGTGCACAAACAAGAAAATAAGAGCAGGAAGGATAAAGAACCTTGTGTCAGTTATGAAGAAGAGATCCAAAACTTTCCCATCTGGAGTGGTTGATATCTTAACTCGCTTTATTGTAAGCTCAAGCTCGCAAAGAACCTCTGTCACGTCTGCCAAAAAATTTTCCATAATTCAACTAATGGATCTAACTCAGATATTCTCCCCGGTCAAGATACTTCTAACAACTGGCGGATATAGTGAAGGAAGGTGGATAAATTAACAACTGCTGGATATACCTCTAGAAAATTTGAGAAGGGGGAGAAGTGACCAAGGAGTAAATTAGTATTACCACAATGAGACTTAAAACTCTAATGTCCAAATTTTAAAATCAAGACTCCTTATCTTTTTATGAATTATACTAGAGAAAGAACCTAAGATGAGTTTTAGCGTTCATAAGTGCTAAATTTCATAAATACTGTCACAATCAAATCAGAAACAACTACCGACAAGAGTATGAGCTGTGGAATATAGCAATTACCATGTAAAAGGCCCCTTCTGTCATGGCAAGAGAGCTTCAAGAGGAACACATCAGGAGGCGTTGGCGGCTGCAATTCAGCCCAGTAATATGAAATTCCAGAAGCTGAAGAACAAGAAGGGCATGCCTCCATCAATCTCTTTTTCAACAAACCCCATCTTGTACTCGGTTTGCTCACAACCCAAAACACTATGTAGCACCATTTCCCATCCGTAGATACATCTTCATTCACAGCATTTTATGCAAGAGGATGAAATGGGGAAAAAAATCACAAAACTATAATAATATTTTCAGAGAGAACAATTTCTAACACCTATGATTCTAAATTGTCAAATCTTTTTTCTTGAAAAAAAAATTAACAAAAAAGGGGAAAAAAAGAAGAAAATAAAAGAGAACCATGGAGCTCTTGTATGTTCATCCTCAATTTACAATAACAATCCATTATAATCTATAGATGAAGAACCTTAATTGACCATCTAAGCAAATCACGATTTAAAAAGAAAACAGAAACATGAAGAAAATTTTCAAGAACCACAATTATTCCAAGGGATTTTGCAAAACTCTTCATCAATTCATCTATCAGTAATTATCAAGAAGGTGCGCATATACAGTGTTAAATAGTTAATGTTACAGTGTTATCAATAAGGCTAATATCGCAATTTGCCACGCGCAATTGTAAAATTCATATATTCAGATGAATTACATACCAACTCGAACAACAGAGAGGCCAAAGAAGAGAATTATGCGACAAAGATCACAGCCCAAACCAGTCTTGTCTGGACAATTGACAGTAATTACACTGGGTTCCCCTTCTTTCTCTGAATGGCTAATTAACACCGAATCATCAGACAATATCCCCATAATCACACCTCTTTTTCTTCTCTTCTTCACAATCTCCAACAAAAAAGATTGAATATTTAGTATTGTAATTACAAGAAACTTAAATAAAAACAGAGCGGGTTCCTGAATATATGCAAAAACTTGTTCAGTTTGGAAGAAACAAATAGTGTTTCTTGTTTGATGGAAGTAGAAATCTTGGTTTATTTTTTAGTTCTTTTTTAATGTGTGCAGCAAGAGGACGGGGGTAGGTGAAAGTGTAGTTTCCACTTAACTAACCTGTTGAAAGTGAGATGATGGAGTTAATTGTTGCAATGATCACTAAATTTAACTTCATGTTTTTAATTGGTCATTAAAGTTTAAAATATCGAGTTTTGATAACTGAATTTAGGTCTATATTTTCAATTGTTCACTGAATTTTAAAATGTCGAGTTTTGACTAATGAACATTAAAAAATATTATACATTACTCACTGAACTTTGAAAAATGTTGTACATTACTCACTGTAAACTCGATATTTTTTTAAAATTCAACAGTTATACTAGTAAATAACGTACGATATATTTCAAAGTTTAGTGGTCAAAACTCGACATTTTAAATTTCAGTGAGCAATCTAAGACATGGACCTAAGTTCAATGAGCAATCGAAAACATTGACTTAAGTTCAATGATCAAAACTTGACATTTTAAACTTCAATGATCAATAAAAAATATAGACCTAAATTCAGTGACCATAGGAACATTTAACTCGAGATGATGTAAAAGCCATTAGCAAGCTATGTATTTCTTTTATCTTATTTTCTTATTTTGCTTTAGTGAAAATACAAAATTAGTAATTATATTTAAGACCAATGATATTATTACAATGTTAATTTATATAATATTAAGCATATTCGATTTTTTATTGAGTTCATTATGTAGCTTCACCTAGATTGATATTGCATTACAAGTAGCGCTAGATGTTATTATTCCTGCAAAAAATGTTTGGCTGAGCTTAAAAATGATTTCTTATAAGTAGTTAATTATATTTCGTTGAAATATGTAAGTTTACTTTAAGAAAATATATCCAAATATTCTTTACAAAATCTTAAAATTAAATATAACTTTAGTCAAACATGCCGCGGAATGGGGAGCTGGTTACAACTTTGAATGGCCTATTTTATGATGATTGCGAAATGTTATCCATGTTTCGAGGTCCTCAAGTTTTGGAAATTATTAAGCTCGTTTAAAAGTGATTATTTTGAAATTTACATTTTTGGCACTCATTCGAATCATATATTTTTTAAACGATTATTTTAAAATATTTTCATAATTTTGCTCTACTTTTAAATCACACACCATCCAAAAGAAAATTATTTTTCAAATAATCACTTTCATGAAAACACTTAGAGGGTATTTGGCGGGGATTAAAATTATATTTTTGATAAAAGTTTTTAAAATGTGTGGTTGAAAAGTTGTAAATCCCGTGAAATATGTGATTAAAATTTAATGTTAACTTTGAATTGAGATTTTAATCCGAAACAAACAAGTGCTTAATATCATTTTATGCATAAACTTTTTGGCTTTAACTTTTGCATCATCTTTAGCAAGATTTTATAGTGTAAGGTGTGACAAGTTGTGGGAATCAAGTATCAAATTTTACCAAACCTATCCGTAATAAAGTATTTTTCTATTTTAAATTTGTATAATTGTTGTCTATCATTCTATAAATGAAATAACGTGTAACTAGAAAATTTAGAGGAGCTTAATACATATTTTTCGGGTAGGCAATAAAAACATAATTTTTCAAATCAATAATAAATTATTTGTGGAAAAAGAAAGTTACATCCGTATGCTGAGTTCGAAATAGGGTGAGTTTTTTTTTTTTTTTATTGAACTTATTTCCTTTTAAATTTTAGCAAACATCATTTATCTGGAAAAAAGTGAGCACCTTAGATGATCAAAGTAGATTTGACCGTCTATTTCCCGTCTGGGCACAAAGCAGAGCATTTTCTCCAAGCTTGAGCCTGGACATGTCTAGATGGACTTTTAGAACACTAATCTTTAGTAGCGTAATCTACTATACCCTTTCTTCGTCTCATTTTCTAAGGAGAAAATGAGAAATATTTATTATATTAGAAGAAATTTCTTTTATTTATTAGCCAAATAGAGAGTCAAATTGTAACATTCTCATTGCCCTTATTGCTTTTCTCGTACATGTTAACTTTTTACTAGTTAAACTTTTATGTCTGCGTTAATTTCGTCAAGGTTGATGAGCATGATGACAAAAATGAAGAAGGCAAAAATGATCTCGTCAAAGTTGTTAATATGATGAAAAGGCAAAAAAACAATTCACTATTTAAATAGTTAAATATCTACTAAATTATTCTAATTTATTATTTGTTTATACCATAGTTATCGTATTTTATTAAACAATATATATAACTAATAATTTAATTGACATGTCTCTCATTATCCATAATATTACTAATAAAATATATCGAACAATGTATAAATTATCAATTGAATAGATTGACCATCAACAACAATTATTTTTAATTCACACTTGGGCATCCATTAAATACATAAAGAGAAACATAAAAAATTGCATAGTTGGAAGCTAAAAATTGGGAAGAAGATATAATGTGTATAAATCTATACATACACGTGTATCACATGATTTATGCATTTAGCATGTGATATGAATCATAACCTAATCTTACATGCATCTTCTTATTCAAAATTCATTGGAAGATAATAAATGCAGAGTATAGATATAATTAATCCTTCAATAAAAGTATGAATTTACATATCATTGAGCTAAATAAATAAAAAGATACTATTGAAATAATTTAAAAATTCGGATACAATCGTCCATAAAATTATTCTTATGCCATGAGCTTTTAACATGTTAAAGATATTAATAAGTCATGTTAAGTATTATTAATGATTAATTTATTTTTTTCTACGAAAAAATGTAAAACCTAATTCAATGCATTTTCCAGTTTGGTGAACTGTATGTGCAGAAGTGAAGGGTTTTGGTCGAAAATAGACACGTTGTTGCACATGCAAGGAAAGAAAGGATTGCAAAGTCGGATTCACTTTGAACAACATGATATTACAAGTGACAGTAATAATTTATTATTTAGTATTATCGAATCTGTGTTTGAAATATGTTTACACAAGAAAGGGAATTGTGAGGAAACGAACTACAAAACTAAGAAATCTAGGAAAATAACGAAAAGATGAAGAAGGTCCTAACACGCAATCGTTGTCCTCAAACGATATTTACCGACTTCAGATTGAATAAGATGTTTAAAATGATACTTGGCAAATGATTTGCAAGAATTATCAACCCTTGAAAAGGATTAATCACTCAAACATTAAGTGAAACCCTCCAAAACTTAAGAATGCAAAAGAGAGGACTGAATATGAAGAAGGAGATGGATGATCTTTGTGGAATGGGAATGTAATTTTCAAAATTTGTTTTTCTTGTGTGTTGTTATAAATGTCAATCATCGATTTATAGGCCTCATCAAGATACCACGAAGGGCCAAAATAGGTTGAAGAGCCACCAAAATTCAAACGATGGGCATAAATTGCCATTTTTTGAACACTATGCAATCGCATTGGCCAATCCTATATGACTGCATAGTTAATATTGTGGCAAGGCCTTTATGCCCTACAAGTGAGTATGCAACCACAGGTCGTAATGGCCTATGCGGTCGTATAGATATATGGTTTTGCCTTCGGTTCCATTTCCCTTCCATGCACGTCTCGTTTTATTGATTTCAAACAATCATACAACAATTCCCCACTTATTCAAAATTTAATAAAACCCTCATATTCAAAAGTATAAAATACTCACGCATCAGAATTAGATATCTTTCGATTTGAATTTAACTATAGTGTAATCCAAACAAAGTAATGTTGGAATCAAAGGTGGCATTGAAGTTTTAAACCAATTATTCCTTATAACAATACCAGTAAGAAAACACGCATAAGTATCATGTGTTTTTAAGTTTCTCAAACTCGCTTATCGCTAATATGGCTTTGCGCTTATTCTTTTTCACAAACTTTTAAGAGATAAACTCTAACTCTCTATTGAAGTAGCACCACCTCGAAATTTATCTAGGTGAAGTTCTTACAGTATCTTTGTTACTTTTCGAGTATGTTTGATTGCCAATATTTTCTACGGAAAATGTATTTTTTCAACCCAAATTCCTATTTTTGTATCGTTTGACTGATATTTTTTCCATGGAAAATATTTTTTTACTTTTGATCATTTAACCATATTTTCCTCAAAATCAAGGAAAATATTGTTTTTAGGGGGATTTTATTTTTCAGGGAATTCACTATTTATTTCTCTTTCTCATCTGCTCACCAATAAAAATCGGACAAGTATTATATTTTCTATGTTGAAATTAAATCAATCAAACATATTTAATTGACAATTTCTATATAAATAAGTTCTAGGCAATTGAATTACCTTTCTTTCCATACAAGTTTCATATTTGCAATCAAACACATCCTTAGAGATACTTGTACTTAGTACTGAATTTTATTAAGAGTTTCAAACTCAACCCTCATTTCAGTAACAACTAGCCTTATTTAATTAGAATAGGGATATTGCGAATTCTATAATGCTGAAACTATACGAAATTTGAATAATTTGTTGTTACCCTTTAAACCCGTAAATTACTTGTTAAGTCATGAAAAGTAGGGTTGCTATTATTGGTAGACCTTTTATTTCAAAAGTTTTAACCTCATTCTACTCGAAGTAAAACGTCACTAAATCTCTATTTAGAGGTTTAGCTAAAGGATCCGCTAAATTCTCAATTGACTTAACATAATTCAGGGAAATTATTCCACTTTTGATTAATTTCTCTATGCAGTCATGTCTCAAACTCATATGTCTAGATTTTCCATTGTATACTTCATTTTATGCTTTTGCTAACATGGCTTGACCATCACACAAGATGGTTATTGAAGATGTGCTTTTTGATCCCAAATGTATCTCATATAGTAGATCCTTAAGCTACTCAATATCTTTCCCAATTTCTAATAATGCTACGAATTCGAATTTCATAGTCAAGTGTGTTATACATGTTTGTTTTTTCATTTCCAAGAAACAGCTCCTTCTCCAAGCATTAACACCAAACCTGAAGTAGATTTACTTTCTCCCGTACTAGATATCCAACTAGCATTTGTAAATCTTTCTAATATTGTTGGGAATCTAGTATATTGTAGACTTAAGTTCTTGGTTTTTTTTAAGTATTCAAGAACTCTTCCAACGGTCTTTCCATGTTCATTGCTCGGATTTCTAGTAAACCCATTAAGCTCGTGTTTGGTTCTCATTTTTTCCTCATTAAAATAAAAAATATGACCGTTATCCATCACATCAAGCTACCAAATTTGAATTTCTATCTTTTGTGTGGGACCCGTAACGGCTATATTTTTCATTCTCATTTTTCCAAAAATGAGAAACAAACGGGGGCTAAATTTATTAATTGCAAATGTTATGTCTGATCTAGTGCATTGAACTGCATACATTAGACTCCCTAACACTTGCGTACTCCAATTGAGCAACTACCTTTCCATCATTTTTCACGAGTTTTAAACTTGGATCAATAGAGTACTATATTCCTTTATGTTCAAATTTTTGAACTTATTTATTACATTCTCAATATAATATGATTGACTTAAATTATAATCTCCACTATTTTTAATAACTTTGTTACCTAGAATGATATTCACTTGTTCAAGATCTTTCATCTTGAATACTTATAATAACCAACACGTGATCCTTCGTTTCTTCCATTCCGTTCATTTGATTACTTATAATCAACATGTCATCAACATACAAACAAATAAATATCACATAATTGTCACATAATTTAGAATACATACGTCTATCTAAACTATTATATTTAAAACCAAATGATATGATAGCTAAGTCAATTTTTTCATTCCACTTCTTAGGTATTTGCTTCAAACAGTATAAAGACTTCACCAACTTGCACACCTTATGTTCATTTTCAAGCAGAGCAAATCTTTCGGGTTGTTCTATATAAACCTCCTAATCGAGATTCCCATTTAAGAATGTTGTCTTGACATCAATTTGATGAATATACAAGTCATGTATCGAAGCCAATGTGAATTATATCATAATTGATGTTATTCTAGCTATTGGTACATAAGTATCAAAATAGTATATTTTTTTCCTTTTGTCAATAATCTTTAGCTACTAGTTTAGTTTTGGAAGTATTAAGAGAACCATCAATATTATACATTCTCCAAAACACCCATTTACATCAAATAGGTTTGGATACGGGTGGTAAATCAACAAGTTTCCATGTATTGTTTGGCATAATTAAATCTATTTCATCTTTAATTTTTTCTTTCCAAAAGTCGCTATCAAAAAAGGCCATAGCCTCTCTATAAGTCTTAGGATCGACTTCCACTTGTAGAACAAAAGAAATTGTTCTAACAAAATTCTTCTCATTTCCCTCTACTAAGTAAAATGAAATAAGTTGAGAATCAATTTCATCCGATTCTAAAGTCTTTTCAATTCGAGTTCTTTTGCTTCTTCGAGGTTCACTAGAGTTGTTAACATCTTTAGAAGATGTTTCATCGTGCATTCCACCAAAGCTTGGAATTTCTTTGTGAATTTCCTTGAATTCATTATCTGAAGATAGTGAATCATCAAAGAATTCTACGCCGTTGGATACAATAATCACATTGGTCTCCAAATTTAACAATCTATATGATTTACTATTACTAGTATATCCAACAAATGCACATTTAATGCATTTTGGATCCAAATTGGTCCTATTTGGGTTTGTATTCTTACAATAAGTAAGATATCCCACACTTTGAAATATCCAATGTTAGGTTTTCTACCTTTCCATAATTCATGAGGTGCAACCTTTGTAAATTTTAAAAGAATCCTATTTAGTATTCTACATATACTCAACAAAGCTTCACCCCACAAATCAAATGACAACTTAGCATAGGTTAATATGGCATTTATCATTTCAACTAAAGTTCTATTTTTTTTCTTTCAACTAAATCATTTTGTTCAAGTGCCCTAGGTGCTGACATTGATGGATAATTCCTTATTGTTTACAAAACAAGTTAAAATCACTAGAAAAATACTCACCTCCTCTATCATTTCTTAGAGTTTTTATTTTCTTACTTAAGTGATTTGCAACTTCATTTTTATATACCTTAAACATGTCAAATGTCTCATGTTTATGCTTTATCAGATACACATATGAATACTTAGAGAAAATATCTATAAAGGTAATTAAAATACCTATTTTCACTTTTAGTCAACGCGCCGTTTAATTCAGATATGTCCGTATGAGTTAATTATAGAATGCTAGATGTTCTTTTCATACTTTGATATGGCTTTTTAGTCATCTTAAATTCTACACATGTTTTTGCATTTAAATACATCATTTTCATGGTATGAAATTAAATCACATTAAAAAAATAATAAATAAATAAATTAAATCACATACATTCTTTTCATGGTACTTTTACTTATGTGATATGATCTAGCATATCACAAAGTAAATGAATCAACAATGTAAGTAAAATCGATTTTATTATTATTTAACTTGTCAATGGTACATAATTTGACAATTCATTCACAAGAATAGTCTTTACCAATAAATTTTACGTTTAGAGATAATACAAGTTTATTGGACTCATAAACATATTTGATGCCTAGTTTACCTAAGAGATTATTATTAACCAAATTCCAATTCATGTTAGGAACATACAGCACATTACTCAAGGTAATGGTCTTGCCGAAAGTGAAGATGATCTATATATTTCCTTTCCCAATTACTTTGAATTGAACTTCATTATCTATCTGAATCTCTTGTTCTCCATCCACATCATAATATGTCTTGGATAATGACTTATAATATGACACATGTATTGTTGTTCATGTATCATATTACCAATCAGGAACCTTTCCCTTGATAGCGTTGATTTCTCTTACGGTGGCCACAATGTTGTCTTTCTTGATGGAGTTCACCTTTCCTGATGGAGTTGTTTCTTTTCCAGTGTCTACATTCCTTTGTATAATGTACATATTTTTCACATACGAAACAGCCACCTTTGGTCTTCGTTTTGGACTTGTTAAAGTTCTTTGAAGGATTTCTTCTATTGGATTTGTTAGAAGGCTCAATCTTCTCCATGGCATTGGCCTTTGAAATGCTTTTATAAGAATTTACGTTCTTATCTCTTGCCCTAGATTCTTCCCCTATATGAAGATATTTATGTAATTGTTCCAAAGAGTAATCTTTAGAACTATTCATAATCTTCTTTTGATATCTCTTCCAAGCCCCCAAGAGTTCTGCAATAATTACTTCCACTTGGAAAGTTTTCGGGATTTCAATCTTGACTGCCTTTAACTTGTTGACAAGGACTTGCAACTCATGTACTTGGAGAAGGAGGGGAATGTTATCAAGAAACTTAAAATCAATTTTTTTGAAATAAAAAATTTCTTGGTACTTTTTTCTTCAGCTTTGTACTTACTTTCCAAAGCGTTCTAGATTTCTTTCGCCGAGAATGTGTTGGTGTAAAGATCATACAATTGATCGGACAATGCATTGAGTATATAGCCACGGCATATGAGTTCATCCTCTTGTTGCTTTTGTCTTTCAGCTTTTATGACTTCGATTCCTCCATTTGTTGGTTCCGATAGTGACGTCAATTTTGGATCAAGTATGTAGTATATTTTCAGCACCGTTAATAGAAACTTCAATTTATCTTGCCATCTCATGAAGTTGGTACTGTCAAAGATATCTAGTCAAACAAGATCTTGATTGTTTCATTCTCCATTGCGCAAAATATCGTTTGAGATTGTTAGAAATATGTTTACACAAAAAAGGAAATGGAGAGGAAACAAACTACAAATCTAAGAAATCAAGGAAAATAACGAAAAGATGAAGAAGGCCCGAATACGAGATCCTTGTCCTGAAACGATATTTGCCTCTCTAAAATTGAATAAGATGCTTAAAGGATACTTAGAAAATGGTTTGCAAGAATTATCAAGTTTTGAAAAGGATTAATTATTAAAGCATTTAGTGAAACCCTCCAAAATTCAAGAACACAAAAGAAAGGATTGAATATGAAGAAAGAGATTGATGATCTTTGTGGAATGGAAATATAATTGCCAAAATTTGTTTTACTTGTGTGTTGTTATGAATGTCTTCACCTATTTATAGGTCTCATCAAGATCTCACAAAGTGGTGCCAAAATAGGTTGAAGAGCCACCAAAATTCAAACAACAATGGCCATAAACTGTTATTTTTTGAACACTATGTGATTGTATAGACCAATCCTATGTGACCACATAGTCAATATCGTGGCAGGGCCTTTAGGCCTTGCATGTGAGTATGCAACCACAGGCCGTAATGGCCAATGCGGTCACATAGATATATGGCTTGGCGTCGGTTCCGTTTCCCTTCCATGTACATCACGTTTTATTGATTTCGAACAATCATACAACAATCTGCATTATAAAAAAGTAATTAATCACATGTCGATACTAACATTATTTTCACTGATAACAAATAAGAGATTGAGAAGAAGGCTTAAATAAATATATCCAACACAAAAGTATTTTAAAAGATAAGATCAAATTTTCATCAGGATCGTGAAAGGGAACGTTAAAATACTTTGTTCACAAGTATAGTGCAAGATTGATGTAAACCTTCTTGGCTTCTTGCTCATCGAATTGTCTGGTGCCATCTTTTTTTTTCTTAATTTTTATAATTCTTAGAAAAATAACTTTATAGAGAAAGACAAATCAATTATTTCTTTTGCCCTTCCAACAAGCAATGAACCGAATTTGATAAACATGATATTATAAATTTACAGTTGTCAACCCTCCACTGTTAATTTTAAAAAATAATAATAATAATAAACTAGACACCTTTAGGTAAATAAGTGGTAAAAATTCTCTCTCATTGAGAGATAGCAAAACTACCAAGAAATTGGAATACATATTACATCCACCACAATTATTTTACTATAATCAGTACAATAATTATATGTAATAAAAGGCACTGTGACAAGCCCACCATTAAATTTATCTAATGCAAATAATAGTTGTCATGATGTGCCCTTTGTCCACTTGCATAAATAGGACAAAAATTGCAATGTCACGTTTCGCTTTTCCTAATTTTTTTTGACAAATATGATATTGTCTAATGATTTGTTTAATGCTTAATTAATAATTTATCATCATTGTGACTAATAATATTTTACAGGGGATTATATACCTTGAACGTCTTAGCCGATTGACAAACCAATTAAAATTAATTATAATTTGCATATAATTCAATTAAAATCGGAATAAATAAAATGATACACTTATTTTATTCTTATGTCTATAGTTTTATAACTTACCATAACTTGACCCGAAATATCATGTTAAAGGATTTTATTTGCTTGTTAAGTAAATGCAATATCAATAATTGGTCAACATATTTGAAAATTGGTCATGTAATTGAGCAAAATTTGGTGCCTTGAATTTGTTTGGCATTGACACTATAATGAGTACATTTTAATTAGCATAAATGAATTCATAAAATAAATGCCTAAGAAGGAAAATGAAACTTTCCTATGGGGGAAAAAATGTCCAACCATTTTCTTTCTCCCCCAATATTATATTTTCCATAGCGAATCCAATATTATATTTTTCATAGCCAATGATTTTTCAAAACTTCATTTCTATATGTGAAAAGAAGCATAATATGTGGGGAAAATTTCATAAGTAAGAGCTTAAGTATGGCAAATTACAAAATTAAGAAAATAAGTTTCAAACTTCAAAAATAAGATTTTTATTAAAATTTATTTATAATTTAATTAATTATTTTATTAATTAAATATATTTAAGTCACATATCTATACAATTTGGTCACAAGTTAACAATTTAATTAATCACTTATTATTTTTTGATCACAAATAAGAAATTTTATATCAAAAATTATTTTACGATCACAATTCAAAAATTTTGTAGGTAGAGGTTTGTTAATCGGTTACAAATCAAAAAATTAATTGGTCATAACTTATCAAATTATTGTCAGAACTTATTTTTCGATCACAAATAAAAAAATTTATAGATCACATATTATTTTCAGTCACGAATAAAAAAAATTCATAGGTCACAGATCACAAATATTATATTTCAAAACTTATTAGACAGTTACAAATTATTAATTTTTTAGGTCACATATTATCTCTTGGTCACAATTTATCATCTTCATTGGTCACATATTGTTTATTGGTCACAAATTAACCAATTCACAAGTCATAATTAATCAAATAATGTGTGACTATCACTAACACTTACAACCACCACTTCAACACTGCCTCCAACAGCACCACCACCACTACCACCACCACTGTGAAAACCACGACCACATTGACCAAAACTTTCAATCCACTAATAAAATCGTTACAAACACCCACACTCAAAACCGCGACCACATAAACACCACCCGACACTGCCACCTCATAAACACCATCACCGTCACCACCACTACCACACAACACCATACAAAACACCATCAACACACCTAATTTCAGAACCTATACCAGTGGTTGTGACCAACAAAACCATCGCCTAAACCACCAACAAAATCAACGCCACCACTACAACCACCAACAAACCCTCAGATATGGCGTTCTAAACATCTATTTAATTAATATTCGGCAAGGGTTCCGGCAAGAATGGGGTTGACGCTGCTGTCAGCTCTGGGGACGGAGATCGCGATCCCGATGTGCGCACCTCATGCAGCGTTTCCTTTCTTTCGATTGTGAATGTCTTGCCGGAACACGTCGGGGGTTTATTCTTTGGGAAGCAAAAACGGCAACAATAGTTCATCGAGGAAGAAGAATTGTAGCGGCCGGAGAAAGGCAACAACGCAACTTCCTGCTATAGCGGTCGAAGAATGGCATAATGAGGCGTCTTCACAGCGGTAGCGAGAGGGTTGCGTTGTCACCGAAGAAGAGAGAGAGAGAGAGAGGAGCAAGGGAAAGGGAAGGAATGGGTACTGACGGCTAGGTAGTGGGTGCAGGGTTTTTATTTTTTTGATAATTAGTTTATTTAAATAATTAATAAAAAAATCTGATTTATGAAATATAAAACTTTCTACCTGATTTGGGAATTTTGAATACTTAAAACTAATTACACTAATATGTACCTTCTCCTTAAGGTTAGCTAGCCTTCTTCCCCCTTTTTTTTTATGCGTGATACATTATATTTTAATGATTAATACATTAAACTTTGTTTAACACCGTGTTTTAATAATCTTGATATATTGTGATCATTATATATCGGTTACATAATTAGTATAATGCTTTTCATGTATATGTTAATTAATTTAATGATTTTGATACTTTTAAATTATTCAATTCTCTAAAATGATTTCAAGTTTGTCATTTGATTTAAATGAAAAATTTTAGAGCAAACAAAACTGAATTTAGTATCCATAAATTAATAGTTTGTATCATCCCCAAATTATTGTTCTGGTAGACTTTATTAATTTAGCACTTGAATAAAGTGAATATATAAATGACGTTGAAGTTTTGTTAGCAGACATTTATTTACAAGCATATTAAAAGAGTGGTATTAATATGATTTTCAATGTTATTTATAATATTATCGTTTTGATGTTATATTACATGTTTAATAAGACTGATAATGTACTATTAAATTAATTAACTGAAAACAATATGCACTCATCGTTGTTCCTTTGCCAAAATAAATAAAGTACATACCAAAAGTACCTTGGATTAACATGTTCTATAGCTATTGTTTGGTCCTTGTGCATTAATTTCTAAATATTTTAGTACTTAAGTGTAATAAGGAAATTATATTTATTTGATATATTATTATCACAATATCTTTTATTTCACAAAAACTCGTATAGTCACATGCATAGTTTAAGTCAGTCGAAGTTGGGTCATTAATAATTCGTTTACTATTTGTCTTATGTTATTAGAATATTGGTTATGGAAAAAAAAAAATCCTCCATACGTTAATTATATTCTTGCCTTGCATTTTAAGTTGGGTGACTAATCACTGATGATTAAAAGAAAAAATAATAAATAATTATACACATATTGAAGGTTCTTAATAATTAAGTGATAATACTTTCAGATTTAAATATCTAGATTTGGGGGTGTTACAGAAATTGTAACAAACCCATCATGGTATTTATCTCATGCAATTTTCATAGATTTCCACACCCTTCATTTTACTTTTGATTAAAGAATGGCAACATTGAACGTTGGGACATGGTACGAGATGTTGGCCTTGTACTAGAAGAGTAGATATCCAACTAAAGAAAACACAATTTATATCTCACATCGAATTACTTATGTTGTTTATGATTAACTAAAGTTAAATTGTCCACATGTAACCTTTTGTAGTTTCAACGTCCAGAAAATAACTTATTGCCGTGATTAAATGTGTAAAATATTTCAATCCTCTAGATTCTGAAGTGATTTGATTCAAGATGAGCAACAAGCCTTATGATATGTGTATTTTATACACTCATTCAAGAGTATAAACTTGATTATTTATTGAATCAATTGGAGTGAAGAACATGATTTTGAGTTTAATTGAGTTGATTCGGAGCATTAATTCTCAATTAGATTGCATTCAATCAATACGGAGAATTAGGAAAGCAATCGGAAAAAATTCATAAATTTTAGGAGTTAAATTCGACATTTGAAAACTTATGATATGTGTATTTTATACACTCATTCAAGAGTATAAACTTGATTATTTATTGAATCAATTGGAGTGAAGAACAAGATTTTGACCTTAATTGAGTTGATTCGGAGCATTAATTCTCAATTAGATTGCATTCAATCAATACGGAGAATTAAGAAAGCAATCAGAAGAAATTCATAAATTTTAGGAGTTAAATTCGACATTTGAAAAACTTAAGGATTTAATTACAACTTCCAAAACTTGCAAGAGATCGATTCGGACGATTGCAGATTATAAAGATCAAATTGTAAGATTGAAAGATGAGGGACCAATGATACAAATAGACAGGAATTCGAACTAAACCAAAAGAGGAAGTCAAGAACCAACTTGTTGATGTGTCACCAGAAAGCAAATAACTCATACTGTATGATTGCAACAAATTACCTTGTCCGATCGCATGATGTTATCCAACCAATTCAATTCTGTTTCTTAATTTCATTCAACGTCCACTTGGAAAGAAATTAGGGAACGAGTTTTGGCCTAGTTTTGGGACTATAAATACATGTCTTCATCTGCAATTAAAGGAAGCTCTTGCTCTTGGGGGTTTTAGAAAAAATAAAAAATAAAAATCTTTTTTACAAGCTTTGAAGGAAGTTTTGATACAAAACATTTATATTCATACATTTTCGCTATGGTTGAAGAAGATATTCAAGGAAAATTATCAAGACATTTTTTCATGTTTTCTCTCAATCTTTAATTTAGGGTGATGTTGTATCATCTAATTTGTGTTTTTGTAATTATATCATGCTTGACTAATTGTATACATATTAGGACAATATTGAACCCTATGTTTTGATGTTTTGACATTAATTTCTAGATTGTGTGCTACAACAAAAGCTTTTTACGGCATACTGTTGAACACCATATAAAGCCATGCCGTAAATACTCACATCTTTTTATAACATGTATTGCATGCGGTAAAAAATCAAAAGTACACCCTAAATACTAACTTTTGTATGGCATGCATCTACGCACTGTTAAAAAGATGATATTTTTCAAAGCATACTTTAATGCATGCCAGATATGTCCATCTAATTTTTATAAAATATATATATATATATATATATTTGATCACCAAACACAAATAATTAAAGAATATAATCATATATCAATACATATATAAGCATGTTTTTCATAAATTCAATGAACGAAAGTATTGAGTATGGTTCAATACAATATGCCAAAATGTAGATTACTATTCCAAAATAACTAGTTAAACTATTACAAAATAATTATTCCATATATCAAGAAATTTACTTCTTTGATCAACATTTAATTAGCTATCTCAAATATAATCAACTCCCTGCACATCACAAAAATAAGTAATATACTTAGATGTATTTTCACTCATTTTGTCAAAATTTATTCAAAAAATGTGTGAAGAAAACAACATACCAAAAATTAAATCTAACTAAAAATTGTATATATGTGTAGCTTCACAAAAACAGGAACGACGAACTTGCTTCTTGACATGAGTTGAACATCACTAATGAATAGACATAATATAATGATAAACTAATTTTACCAACATAATCATAGATTTCCTTAAACCATATCCTCCTTAAGTAATGATCAACTAATTTTACCAACAAAAAGGACGAAAACTGCATGTAATAAAAGTGTCTTTGGCTTACAAATTAAACATGTGCTCAATTGCCTAAGGACTCAAGAAAGTGGAGACAGAAACTTCCATTATAGAAGTGTTTCGCGCGCGTGGTCGCTAACAATTAAAAAGGGATCAGACGATTATGTAAGGAACAAACCTCTTGAGACAAAGTCCCAAAAAGGAATGTTTTATTGGCGATGACTTTACAATTGGAACTAAACAGAATGCCTCCAAGTGGCGCAAGCACACGAGTACTAAAAAGAAATGTTTAAGTCTAAATTAAGAAATTAAAATTATATATTCTCTGTTTGAGAGTGTTTGATTCGGGGACCTTTCGCTCTATGTCTTTTCTTCCTTTTATATTCCTTTGATGATCTCTTCGTGATCAACCACTTAGAAACCGCTTAATTGCTTTATAACTACCCACTTTCTTCATGTTGGCGAACTTATCGTGGAACTGCCGTCTCTAACTGCTGTCACTACTCTTTGTCGTTCAACCGTTTTCAACTGAACATCCTTCAATCGTGGAACGTGATAAAATTACTTAATAACTGCTTCGATAACTGTACTTTTGGATAATCATAACATCTTATATTTGCTAAGATCTTGGGCGATTCGAAGGTTTGGACGAGAACAGGGTCATAACCCTAGGCGACTGCAAGGCACTTCATTTGCTCAGATCTTAGGCGTCTTGCAAGTTTGGGCGATGGTGTTACTGCATTCGTGGGCTTCCACTGCATTCATTAATAACCCTATTTGGGCCTTTATCCTGAATTGCCCAGTTGGGCTTCATTCTTTGGACTATTCGATTTGGGCTGCACTTTTGGCGTGTCAACAAGAAGACAATCAAGTAGGAAAGGATGGAAACTACATTCCAAAGATAATGAAATTGTCAAAAAAACTGAAATTGTCAAAAAAACTAAAAAAAGAAGAAGTTACTTATAGTATCTTAGAATGACAAAATATCATTACAAGAAATATAAAAATTCACTAAAACATGGCAACTACCTCGTCAAGAAGCCCATGGAGCCATCATGTCCCTGCTTTCTAATTTCATCACCTTACAATCTAACAATCTACTTAAACCATTCTAACATTACAATCAACAAATACATTGATCAGAATTTAGCCAAAAGACGTTAAGATAAATTAATAGCCAATGTCAAAACAACATAACAATTTTAGTTTCAGATGTAAAAAATTTCGAACCTACTGGAAAATTGGTGCCCCACCATAAGCAACCACAACCTTTACACTAGATTGATACGAGAACTTCTTTGCTTCTTCATATATCTAGAGATTTACAACACAAACCCGATCAAACAAATCAATGTTGAAATCATTAACATTCTAGTGAAATGTCATCCATCGTACTGAAAATTACAGTAAAAATAAAATCTTCACATATAATACAAATCATTACCTCATTACAAAAATCATAATTGATAAACCCAAAAAGAAAATGAAATGAGAAAAGATAGCCCTAGGAATTTATCATTATCCTAGAGTCGAACTAGATAGCATATTTGTAACCACTTTTCCTATAAAATGTAAAGAAACGTCAAAGTAAGAGAACGCTCAAGATCCAAACGAACAAATTCAACAATTTACCCACCAGAACCCACAACATTTTCAATGGAGTTTGAACCTTCACTTTATTGTAGATCTTAGATATTCCACTGCAACCAATAAATGAATTGATAGAAACCTAATAAATGAATTTATAACAATCAAATAACCTAATTTGCATTTCACAATATTTCCCAACAAAATCGATAACAACCCAACAAATAAAAACCAATAATGATACCTCTAAGTTGTCTCTGGCACTAACTTGGATCTTTAGGTTACTGGGATTGACGGATGATTGCTGATTGAAGGTAGTGAGACAATAATCTTGTGGCGCGTCGGAGTAGAGAAAGTTGAAGGGAGAAGAAGAAAGAAAATGTGGAGGGAGAAAGAAAAAGTAAAAGGAAAATAGGAGAAAAAAAAACAAGAAAGGGGAAAAAAAAGGAAAGGAAAAAAATGGAAATTATCTTTTCACTTCAAATATACATTTTGTAAGGTACTAAAAATAAAAATTAAATCGAAAATTTTCCATTAATTATTAGTCTACAAACATGTAAAATATTTCTGTAGGCAAACGATATATCTTGCCCATCAAATTTTTTGTCGAGTAAAAACACAAATTTTTGTAGGCACAAGTCTTTGGACTATTGAGAATTTTGAAACAAATTATAACCCTACAAAATGTCTTTTTTTTTGTGGGGGAGGGGGGAAGGTGAATTCCACCCACAAATTTGAATTTGTCTTCCAAAATTTTGTAGGCAGAGTACAAATTCCTTTAGTGAGGGACGATGAGGGGTTTGAGTGGAGGAAATAACAGGGAAGGAGGAAGAAGAAAACGTGGAAAAGAAGAGGAAAGAAAAAGAAAAGGAAAAATAAAAATCTGTAGGAGGAAAGAGAAATAAAAATAAAAGAAATTTCATTTTTTATGGCATGCTCAAAGGTATGCCGTAAAAAATCTTGCTTAAAAAATTAAAAAAAAAAATACCATTTTTACGGCATTCTTAAATGTATTGCACTTTTTATCTTACTGTTTACGGCAAGCAACATGTATATCGTAAATATATTTTTTTTTAATACAAACAATAAGAAATAAAATCATTTATGGCATGTTTGAGAATAATGCCGTAAAAATAGACTGTTTATGGTGTGCTCTAAATGTATGCCGCAAATACTTTAAGTAATTGAATTATTACAGCACATATTTAAGGCACGCCATAAAAGCAAACTTTTTATGGCATACCTAAAATGTACGTTGTAGATAAATTTCATAAAAAACAACTTTTGTTGTAGTGTGACACAAAACGTTTGCTTGGTTTAAATGATTGTTGTGATCTTAATGATTTTCAATTATTTGACCAATAATTAAATTAATATATGATTTTTATTGACATTCGGAAGGAGGAATACGAATTCAGTACGTAGAAACAATCATTATAAAGTTTGATAAGGAATAGAAATACACCGCTATTGTTTATATATGATCCTATTCAATATTCCTACGAATTAAAACATCTTCATCTGTTTGCAGTTAAAACAGGAATATAGTATGCTCAAATGTGAAAATCGAATTAATTCTACTTGAAAGATAATTATTAAATAAGATAGGAAGATTGACTTTCAATTCCAAATAAGTGTTGTCAAATAATGAAATTGGTATTAAGATTGAATGATATAGGGAGACTTAAAGTCCTAGAACTATCAATTAGTTGAGTTTTTTAAATACTTCCCAACGGATTAGATAGATAACTAGTTTAGTTACAGGTTTAATTAGTAAATATAATTCATCTCTCTATATAATTTTGCTATTTGATTAAGGTTAAGTTAATTAGAAATTGAAATTGATAATTAATACTCGTAAGATTGATACTTAAATTTATATTCACTTGATTATTTGTCACGATGTCATTCACTTATGAGATTGTCATGCGACACCTTACCTTTTTTTATTTTTTCATTAAAATAATAATTAGGTCTATTGGTACAATGTAATCTTGACAATTTCTAGAGGTGTTAGTTTGATATTGGTCTATTGAAACCCTTTTTTTTTTTTTTTTTTAATGTCAAATTACATTTAGCTTCTGTTTGATGTGATCAAAATATAAATTTTAATCTAAATGAAAGTAAATAATTAATTTTAGCTGCATGAATTTTATCCATATATTTTATTAATTTTTATAAAAATATACTAAAAGTCTGTCCTTTTTGGTCCACATTAAACAATGGTTTAACATCGTTGAATACATAAACTCAATCATAGGACACTGAACTCATGGTGCTATAAAATCAATTTAGGTAACTAAGTGATAAATTAATTTACATGTAGGAATATATTACTCATTTAATTAGGCAGATTATTATATCCCTTAGGCATTTGTTCGAGCACATTTTTCAAGATAATAAATTTTGTAAGAGTCATTTTTTAAGAATGTGTGGTCAGAAAATAAGATATTGAATTTACGTATAAAATTATTTTATTAGGAGAATGTGTAGCTAAGAATATGTAATTAAAAATTAATTTTTAAATAATGGACTCAAGTACAGACTTAATGTCATTTATACGAATATTTTAATATCACTGATTCTAAATAGCAATATTTAATACTTAATCCATGGTTCAACGTTGAAGTCACCCCAAATTTGGAACCAATCACTTGCTATCAACTGTTTTAAAATGCATTAAATTGTTCCTTAAAAAGCCTTTAATAGAGGCTAATCCACTTGCATTTCGCATGCCAAAACACCATAAGCTCCAAGATGAAATTTCGTGGCCGAAACGAATTTGAAAATGAGAATCACCCACTTACTAGTAGATAAGAACTTTGCCTAATAAAAGTTTTGGAATAAAATCTTGTTAAGATCACAAGTTGCTTTCCAGTCCTATATTTTCAAAGGCTCGTTTTCATGGATGGACTATTTTATTGTTTGGTAGAACTAATAAAGTGGTAGTCTCGGTCTTGTTTAGGATAAATTATAATAGGATGATAATGAAGATGAATACTGAATTTTACGAAATGTATGAATGATAAAAATATCTTCAAAAGATTATTTATTTTTAAAAAGCATCTTGACCATACATTCATAATAGAGAATGTCTTTAAAGTTAAAAATATGTATTTTGTACATATCAACAAACTCTTTATTTTTTGTTATTTATGTCACCTTTTGGAACAATTGTTTATTATTTTTCTGTCATTTTTAATATATTTATTCAGATGTCAATATTTCCAATATTGAATATAGTATGAATAGCTTAAGTAGTTGAGCATTGGAACTTGTAATTTTATTAAATGTAATAGTGATAAAATATAAATAAATAGTGGGCTTGATTCTCTAAATGGAGAGACCTTTTAATTGAAAGAAAAAAAAATCTCTATAAAATAGAGAAAATGCTTAAAAATATATTTCAAGAGACTTTCTATTTTTAATTTTTTAAAAGCATCTTCAAAAGAAACTTTTTATTTTAAATAGCATCTTTAATTTAGAGAGTAAAACGTTATACACTCCAACAATATAATATATTTTGATTCTTTTTTTAGTTTTTTCAAGAAATATTTATTAATTCTTCTTGATTTTTATTTAAATTATTTTATATATGTAAATGAACAATCAATTAAAATACGATTTAAATAATTTAAAATAGGGAGTGTGCTCTTTATAGATAGACAGTCTTTGCTCCAAAGTCAAACAGATTATCTGTTTTAAAAAAGTTAAAACAAATAGTTTCTTAGAGATGCAAGTGTGAATAAAATTAATATTTAGGGCTTGTTTGATTCCCATTTTTCTAAGAATGGGAATAAAAAATATAATCCCTACTCAAGAGATAGAAAATCAAATATAATGGCTCGATATAATAGATAACGATCATATTTTTCATTTTTGTGATCAATAAATGAGAATCAAACTGGGGCTTAACTTTAACATCAAATTATAAAGATTACATAACTTTTCATAAACAGGCAAAAAAAACCTAAAATTGCTCTTCTACAAAGGCAAACTATGGTGCCCGGTGAAAGGTTCACACATAGATGGACTAGTTGGGCCAGGTGTTTAGATAGGCCGGATATGTTTTTAAACTTGGGAAAAAGTCAAATTTCAGGTTTTATGTTTACCCAATTCAAAAGTCAGGAAATAGTTTGAAAATTAAAAAATCGGGTATGTATTTAATTAATTAAAAATATTTATTAAATAAAGATAATTAAGTCGCTGTTGGAAGATCTATCTCATGTCAGGTAATGCATGGTTCCCCTTTGCAAGAGTTCTTAATGGTCACAAGTTCATAATTATAGTTCACAAATTTATTTACTGGTCACATATCGTCAAATTAGTTGGTCACAGATTATTTCGTAGTCACAAATAAAAAATTTTGTAAGTTACAGATCATTCAAATTACAGGTCACATTTTATATGTAGATTATATAAGTCACAATTTATTGGTCACAAATTATTTTTGAGTCACGAGCATTTATTATTTAGTCACAAATCAGCCACATAGTTGGTCATAGACGCCTAATTGTTGGTCACAGACAGACACCCCACCCATCATCGTCATCGCTATCGCGACAACCACCACTACCATCATCAACAACACAACAACAGCTGGGCACCACCGTCACCAACACTCCAGCCACTTGCGACCACCCTCACTAGCACCACAACACCACCACCACCATTATCGTCATCTCCATTGTTATCTGCCACCACCACGATCAACACCTTTACCTGTACCGCCAACAAAACCATTACCAATGCCTCTACCTCCACAACTAACAAAAACACCTAAAACCCCCAACACCACCAAAACATCCCCAAGCCACTGCCTAATTCAATAAAACCTACCCAACTACTAGATCAACCACCACATCCATCACCACAAAACCCTCACTATACAAACGCCATCACCTCTACAGCAGTGTTTGCTGGTGAAAATAAAATATTACAAAAATTTGGCAGATCCAGTTGACTAATTCAGTAAATCGAATTATAGGAATTCTCTTCTCACAAATCCAAATAAGTAATTCGGTAAATCAAATTACAGAAATCCTCTTCTCATCGCTGCACTATGGAGGTGGTCTCCGGCAGTGGACTGCGATCTCCAGGAGTGAAGCATTGACAGTTTGGGTTCTTCTCCCCTATGTTCTTTATTCTCTTCTTCACAAATCGACAAATCAAATTATAGAAATCCTCTTCACATTGCCGCGTTGCATATGGAGATCTCCTAGAGTGGACGACGCCACCTAAGGAATGGGTTAAGTAGGGAGAGTGAGAAGGGAGAAATGAAGAGAAATGAATTTGAATTTTAGGGTTTATAATTGGATTGGGATGAGATAGGATTGATATATTTTATATTGATATTATTAATATTAATAGGTAAATCAATATCTGAATTGTGAATGAAAAATTTATACACCTTATTTTTGCATTGTGATCTTGAAAGTCTGGGATTTTGTAATTTCCTCTTTAAACTTCATTAATATTTCCTTTTAGGTAACTAATCATACCACTCAAATGTCTTTGATTTAATGTATAATTATATCTCATAAGGAGATTTATCGAAAAAGTCATGTCTGATTAAGTACAATTTGCAAAAATAGATTAATACTTCAATTGCAGTATTAGTGTATGGTATTTTAAGATCAATAACAATTTCTCCATCTTTAAGTAGGTGAAATGAATCTTTTTTTCCCACCAAATGATCGATTGATCATATGTAATGTCAGTGGATATGCTTTATCTATATAAAAACATTTTCATATTTTTTTATACATGAAGATTGATGAACATAATCTTTCTGAAAAATGTACAATTTGCAACCTTAGATAAGAATCGATTTTTATTTTTATTTTTTCAAATCTTTCATCTCAAATTCATTTTTCAACTAATTTAAAATTTTGTTGAATTCTTCAATAGAACTTATTTGATTTATATCATCAACATAACTAACACAATTGTGAATTCAATATTTGTTTTCTCTATGAAAACACAGACACACATTCTCATTTTATGATCATCTTTCAACAAGTAATCCTAAGACGATTATACCACACATGTTTAGATTGTTTTAATCTATATAATGGTATTTGCAATTTGATTGAATGCAAAGTTTTGGGGAACGAATTATTTACTTCTGGTACTTTAAATCCTTCAAGAACTTTCATGTATGTCACTATTATAAGATAGACAACTACTACATCCTCAAGTCTCATATGTAAGGCATGCAAATTATTCAAATATCAAAATTTAATGACATCCATCACAAGAAAATATTTTCTAGCTTTTGAATACTTCAAAATTTTCTAAGAAAAAGTCATTTGAATCATTAAGGAATTATATTTAAAATTTTCGAACGAACTACGGATCTAAATACTTTGTTTTACTCCCTAGAATTCAGTTTCTCCTACAGAGCTTCTTTTGTTTTTGGCTAATAATTTCTATGTCGCATTCTTTGATTAATATTACTTCAATATCTTTGCTATCATCAATAATAGATCAATATAAAACTTTGTCGATAAACATTTCCTTTCTTTTTCATTTTTTCATATACTAACATGACTTTATCGAGATCTCTTTGTTTTACAAGTTCCTGGTATATGAACTGTAAGTATTATACCCTAGGTCTAATAAATTTTGGACATAAATACTTTTGATATATAATTAATGCAATTTAATGGCAGATCTATTATTTAATTAATAGACAATTAATTAATAAAGTCCGTAGATTTAAATCTTCGTAATTTGTTAATCACAAGGAGTTGTAATTGTGAGATACAAATTACATCTGACTGAATCTTAAATCGTCCGTGGTCGTAAGTAATAACGAGATACGGATATCGTTATTACGGATAGACCATCACGTGTGATATTTCTTACTTATGAAGTAAGTAGCTGATCTCACAAGCTAAAGTGTGATGACACTTAAATGAACACTTGGATGTTTTGTTATAGGACAAAATATTGGAGACCCACCAAGAAATTTCACGTGGATAACTATTTGAGTGTCAATGATTAATCTCTAACGTTTGGTAGCGGAATTGGTCCTTTGACTTGAGGTCGTCATGGTACCTTATATGAGGACAGTCATACTTTGGCTGTGTTGGATGTTGCTCTGCAAAGGGCCGCTAATACGATATCGTTCGAGTACGTCAAGAATCGCATGAAGGTTGTGATTGACCAATAAAGGATTCGTCACTCTTAGATAGTAGGAAATTATGATCTGCGTTTCATTCAATTAACTCGATAACGAAATCTTTGGCCAAGGTGTACTCATGTGTCGAAAAGGAGTTGTCGACTTATATTGACTTAATAGTGGAGTGAAAGATATAATCGATATTCGGGATTGACACAATTCCATATCTCGTAATTGATCGGATCATATTGACGAAGGGATTATAGTTTCACGGTAAACAAATGAGTTCGGTTTTGTCATACCACATAACATTTTTCGTCACATGTATTGCCCTAACACATTGCTAGATGTCAATCTGAGACAGTGAATGTGAATTGATAATAAATTAAAATGGTGTTTTAATTTATCAATTTTGATTAGATCAAAATAATATTTTACGTCGTTAGGTATCGTAATCGGGAACTTGATGGGTCGTACACAAAAGAGAATTGAAAGATTGCAATTTGTCAATTAATTAATTTAACAATCGTTGGATTAATTAATTAATTGATTTGGTCATTTATAAGCCTGAATTAATTAATTGGATTAATTAATTTACGGACCGAATTTAATTAAATGGATTAATTAAATATTGAACCGGACTAGGCCAGGCCCGTTTGGGTTTATATAAATACATGGCTAGGGTTTTCAATCCACGTGTTTTTTTTCTCATAATCATTCTTGCTAGCACAAGAGGAGAAAACCCTGGTAGCTGCAATCTTGTTCTTTGTGTAGATTACAGTCGGAGGCTGAACAATTGGACAGCTGTGGGTGGCGAATCAAGATTGCTGGAACGAAAAGAATAGCAAAGAAGTTTGCAGATCTGGAAAATGTACAATCTTATCACAATTTCTATCTAAACATAAAGGCGATTCTTGGTGGGAATCAAAATCTATTTTAATTTTCGTTGTGCATGTTAAATAGATTCCCAACAATGATATCAGAGTATACTTTGTGTTTGTTGGAAATTGTTTAACATCATTGTATAATCAAAAGTTGATTATTTTGTTTCTTTTTCTAGTTTCTAGCAATTAAAGAAATTTAATTTTCAAAATTTTGAAATCTGATTTTGCATAGAAAATATTTTGGATCCGAATAAAATAAAAAGGGTTTTTGGTGGATCTACCGGCGGCAATAGCAGCCGTCGGCTAGCTAAAGGGGCGGGCGTTGGACGTCGTTGCACATCAAAGCAACGTCCGATGTCCCTATAATCAGCAGCGACAAGTCGCCGCTGCTGAATTGAACGGCGCCTCGCGCTGCTGATATGGTAGCAGCAGCACGGGGCTATGTAATAGCACGAGGCAGTGCCGGAATGAGGCACCGTCGCTATCTCTCCATTCGCGGTGCACGCCGTTGTATTGCCATCGATCGGAGTTGCAAGGAGAAAGAAGGGGAAAAATTTTAGGGTTTACAGATCAGGCTCTGGCGTGTTGGAGGTAGGGGCTTCATTTACAATTTACGAAATTGCAGGCCCTTGCCTGCAATATGATATTAGGGGTCCATTTGTTAAATTGTTAAATAAGGGTTATTTTTGCAAAAAAAAAAAAAAATTTAATATCAAGGACCCTGCCTGCAATTATATATAGGGTTTTCTGTGCAATTTTGAAATATCGGGGGCCCTTGTTAATTCAAATTTGGGTCAAAATGCAATATCAAATTTGTTTTGAATTTGAATTTGAATTTTAAAATAGTTTTAAAATTATATTTTAAATGGGTTTGACCCTAAATTCAAATTTAACCCATTTAACATTTTATTCAAAATTGATGATTTTTTATATTTTCGTTAAAATATGATTTTAATTTAAATATTAAATTTGACCCTAAATTGAATTTTATTTTATTTAGGAGTGCTATCCTAAATTAAAATATTGATTCAATTTAAATTAGAGTAGGACTCTAATTTAGAACGTAATTAAATTTTGATTTTAATTAATAATTCACCCTAGCATTTCTTGAATTTAGAATTGGATTCTAATTTGACATTTAATTAAAATTTGATTTTAATTAAATTATCTCTCCCTAAATTTCTTTTTGGAATTAGAGCTGGACTCTAATATGGTATTTAATTAAAATATGATTTTTGATTAAATAAATTCGCCCTAACTATTGGAATTAGAGTTAGACTCTAATTTTGTTATTTAATTAAAAATTGATTTTAATTAAATTCAACCGCCTTAAATTTTAAAATTAGAGTTTGATTCTAATTTGATATTTAATTAAGATTTGATTTTAATTAAATTATCCTGCCTTATAATTATTGAATTAGAGTTGGACTCTAATTCGGTATTTAATTAAAATTTGATTTTAATTAAATATGCCCGCTAATTAAATTAATTAATTAATATGATTAATTAATTATTTAATTGTTCCGATCCATTTGTCTAAAAGAGTTTAGACGAACTTGATGCTAGAAACTTGAAACTTGTTTGCATTTAATATTAGATATTATATAAGAATTCATTTATGTGATAAATGCATTATTAGTGGATGATTATGAACCCGACCATATGGATGTGTTGAATGATTTATTTTTTTTAATCTTGTCGTTTTATGAGTCTGCGAGCTCTTAATTAATTTTGGGTTTGCGAGCTCGTTATTGTTGTTATTATTATGAGCCTGCGAGCTCTTGATCATTTTGGACATGTGAGTCCATTATTATTATTGTTGCTATGGTTCTGCGAGTCCAATTTCATTTAAGTCTGCTTGCCAATTAGTATAGGATACAGGTTGTAGCTGGACTAATTGAAGAAACAAGAAGAGGAGGAGACCATAGAGATGGTGCATTGATACTGTTCAATGCTATCCTCCTAGGAATTGACCAACTAGTCTTCCTTATGGCTCGGGAAGACTAAATAGTAAAAGTCCATAATCGTCCACACTATTATTATTATATTATGTATATATGTTTATTTGTATGGTAGATGTATAATAAAATATATATGATTGTATCGTTGTTGATGAAGCTTTTGAATGCAAAAAAAAAAAAACCTCAATAAAATATTAAGTCATATTTTACTTTCGCCTTCCATCATTATAATGAAAAATCAGAGTCCCAAATCGTCTCAACTTGTTGAGTACACTCAAGGCTGGTCTATTAGGGATATGTTTGACACTATGAAATATTGGATATTTCTGAATGATGGGTTCAACTTAACTAAAGTTTATCTCTTGTTGAGTACTTAAGGAGATAAATTTTAGAGGCATGTTAAGCTAACACATAAGATATGAAATGACAAAGAGTTGTTAGCTTAACAATCTGGGAGTTGTATGTAGATGCAATTGATAATAGTATCTACCCAAATGTTTTATTAAGGTTTGTTGAGTACATTCAAGGTCTTAATTTAATAGATGGGATCCCAACCTACTGGGAGTCAAGTATGGACTCTATAAATTTATGTAAGAGGATCATAAATTTTAGTTAAACAATGGGAGCATAATTAATTTAATAAAAGTCTATGTTAAATTAATTGATGCATTTTATATATTATTCTTTTTTCTTTTCGTCATTTATATTTATTGAATCGTGAGTAACCATGTGTATTTGAAAGGCATATTGGATGCCAACAACCAAATTAAATCTTCTTGATTGACACTGCAATTTGAGAATTGTTCTCAAGTATTAGAAAGTTTGTTGTCCTTAAGTAGCCATTTTCCATAGACATTTGGTGATGACTCGATTAAGGAAGAGGTAGCTGCTATAATAAACGCAATGATGACAATAGTACTGCAACGTATATGATACCTGCAACTATGTCCCCTAAGTTACAAAAGTAATTTGAGAGTATAGATGTTAACACATAATTGTTTATTACAAAGAATTGTATGATAATAATCATGTGTGGAAGGATATGAGACTTTCAAACAACTATACCGATGCAAAGTGACAAAAGAATTTTCAGTCAATTCTCATGTACTGAAGATGATTGACATGAGAAGTGTCTCAATTGAGTTCAATCATTAACTATAAACTAAGTATTGACTTAGCTCTACAATCTCTGTCATAGAGTTATTCATACTAATTATGAATTATGATATGAATAAACTCGAATGCATACTCATTAAGTTACTTGACATGCTTAGGACTGTTAAGCCCTTTCTCAAAGTTGGTAGTCGGCAAACCATTGATTCCTCCAAGAGTGTTAAGAGGAAATCTAAAGGGGTTTTGAGAAAGCACCCAATATGGTTAAGACAGTCTAAGCGAAGAACAATACCAAATCTAATGACCTTTGGTTTCATTATAGAATGAAAGGTCATTGGAAGGAATATTGCAAGGCTTATGTCTATTTCATTAGCTTCTCAAGTATTAGATAATAGATGTGGATCTCATATTTATACAAATATGGAGAAACTAAATGGAACTAGGCCATTGCAAGTGGGAGAAGTTAATCTACGCGTTGAAGATGAGCAACTGTTGCTGCATTGCTTGTAGGAACATACTTCTTGTTGTTGCATTTTGACTTAGTAATGGAATTAGAGAAATGTTGTTTTTTACCCACCATAGCTGGAACATTAAAATGAATTTCATGTTCAAACATAAACCATTTTAATATTATGGACAATTGTTGTTCCTGCATATCTTGATTAAGATCTTAATAGTTATGGTAAGTTACAAAATAACATTTATATTCTAAATACTAAGGAGTCTATAATGAGTATAAAAATTATAAGGCGTAATTGCGATAATCTAATTATTACCGAAATCTGGTATGACAGACTTTGTCATATAGATGAAATGCAATTCCAAAGTTACATTAAGATGTATACTCAGGATTAATTGATTTTGACAAGTACAAATTATGCATGTCTGGCACAATGACCAAATCTTCTTTTTCATGAAAAGAAGAAATGTCAGCATAATTACTGGTCTAATGCATAGTGATGCATATGGACTCATGTCAATTGATGTCAGGTGATATTTCTCTTATTTCATCAATGATCATGTATATTTGATGAAACTCAAACATGAAACTCTTGAAAAGTTTAAGGGATTCAAACTAGAAGTAGAGAAACAAATAGGTAAAGATACCCTCACATTAAGATTCGATCAAGTGAGAGTATCTTAAAGATAAAATCTAGATTATCTAAGAGAAAATGAGATTCTCTTGCAATGGACTCCTCCATATACACTGCAGCATAGTGATGTATCTGAAAGGAGAAATCGTTAACTATTAGATATAGTGCGATTAATAAGAAGTTATGCAGATCTCCTAAAATTATTTTGGGGTCATGCATTGATTGCAGTGTGCAACACACTAAATCATGTCACACCTAAGTTGGTTAACAGAACTCTATACGAGTTATGGAAAGGCAGTAGTCCCAATTTATCTTATATGAAAGTTTGGGGCCATGACACTTATTTGAAGCGCCTTGAATCGGATAAGTTTGACACTAAATCTGATAAATACGTATTTGTGGGGATATTCAAAAAAGACATTTGAATATAAATTCTATTATCATGAAGAAAGTCTTCGTCTCACGACATATCGTCTTTTTAAATAAAATGCTTACTCTAGGGAGGACAGTGGAAGCAAAATAGAACTTGAAAGAGTTCAAAAGTCCACAGATATAGTTAACCAAGTAGATAAATCTGAGTTTTATCCCATATCTGATATGAGACATACTCTTGGTCAGGAACTAAAAACTCCTGAGGACATATCAGCTCTATGTGAATCTAGAAGGATCTTCGACCTTTAAGAAGGTGCGAATCCATAATTACTAATCAAGTATTACTGATCCAAGATATTGAACCTACTAGTTACAACAAAATAAAGTTAAGTGTTAACTTAAAAGAGACAGCAAGAGGCCATGAAACTCGAGATGAACTCGACGTATGTGAACAAGGCTTGGACCTTGGTCAAGCCTCCTAATGGAATAAAACCCACAAGTTTTTGTAAATAGTTTACAAGGAAAATGTCGATATGGATGAGAATATCCATATATACAAAGCAAGGCTAGAAGCAAAGGTTTAAGTGTTGAACTTGGTGAAACCTTTCTCTTGTAGCCTTGTTGAAGTCCATTCGAGTTTTGCTTGCAACAGTTGCATACCGTGACTATAGGTTAAGAGAAGTCTCTTGGAGCTGAAATCTTAGATTTGATGAAAAAGTCAAAATGTTTGATTTTATCAAATTTGAAGACGAATTGTGTGTTTACAAGAAGATAGTAGGAGCATTTTCGTATTCCTAATATTATAGAAAATGACATCCCTATGTTTCAATCGTTGAAATAATTGTTGTTAGAGGATTTATTCATGAACGATATGGGAGAAGCAACTTCATCTATAGAGGTAGATCTAGAAGATTGCTCAACTCATCCCAATTTACATAGATGAAATCTTGAGAAGATTTCATATGGAGAAATTGGTTTACTTTTAAGCGGTATGTTGGAAAGGTTCCAAACGTGAATCAACCGTTGATTCAATGGTAGAAACCTAATGCATGATTACTTCAGAAGTAGTAAAGAGTTGCAATCTGAATCATAATATTCATAAATGAACTTGGAGTAGTTCCTGATATTGTTGATCACATGCCATTGTATTGTGATAACAATAGAGCCATTGCGAAAGCGAAGGAACTAAGGTTTCATCAATGATCCAAACATATATTAAGGCGGTATAATCTCATTAGAGAGATAATACCTAAAAATGACATAAAGAGAAGAACAAATTCCAACATTTAACAATATTGCAGATCCACTGACAAAGATTTGTCGTAGCATAAATATGATCATCATGTAGACTAATGATATTGGATACATAAGTGATTGGATCTAGTTCAAATGGGAGTTTGTAAGTATTATGCCCTAAGTCCAATCAATTTTGGACATAAATACTTTTGATATAAAATTAATGCAATTTAATAACAGATCTATTATTTAATTAATAGGCAATTAAATATTAAAGTCTGTAGATTCAAATCTTCGTAATTTGTTAATCACAAGGAGTTGTAATTGTGAGATACAAATTACATCTGATTGAATCTTAAATCGTCTGTGGTCGTAAGTAATAACGAGATACGGATATCGTTATTACGGATATACCATCACGTGTGGTATTTTTTACTTATGAAGTAAGTAGCTGATCTCACAAGTTAAAGTGTGGTGACACTTAAATAAACACTTGGATGTTTTGTTATAGGACAAAACATTGGAGACCCACCAAGAGATTTCACATGAATAACTATCTGAGTTTCAGTGGTTAATCTCTAACGTTCAGTAGTGGAATTGGTCCTTTGACTTGAGGTCGTTATGGTACCTCATATGAGGATAGTCATACTTTGGCGATATTAGATGTTGCTCTGCAAAGGGCCGCTAATACGACATCGTTCGGGTACGTTAAGAATCGTATGAATGTTGTGATTAACCAATAAAGGATTCGTCACTTTTAGATGGTAGAAGATTATGATATGCGTTTCATTCAATTAAATCGATAACGAAATCATTGGCCAAGGTGTACTCATAAGTCGAAAAATAGTTTTCGACTTATATTGATTTAATAGTGGAGTGAAAGATATGATCGATATTCGGGATTGACACAATTTCATATCTCGTAATTGATGGGATCATATTGACGAATGGATTATAGTTTCACGATAAACAAACAAGTTTGATTTTGTCACACCACATGACATTTTCCGTCACATGTATTGCCCTAACACATTGTTAGATGTCAATTTGGGACGGCGAGTGTGAATTGATGATAAATTAAAAGGGTGTTTTAATTTATCAATTTTGATTAGATCAAAATAATATTTCACGTCGTTAGGTATCGTGATCGGGGACCTGATGGGTCGCACACAAAAGAGAATTAGAATATTGTAATTTGTCAATTAATTAATTTAACAATTGATGGATAAATTAATTAATTGGTTTGGTTATTTATAAGCCCGAATTAATTAACTGGATTAATTAATTCACGGATCGAATTTAATTAAATGGATTAATTAAATATTGAATCGAATCAGACCAAACCCATTTGAGCTTATATAAATATATGGATAGGGTTTTCAATCCACGTGTTTTTTCTCATAATTATTCTTGTTAGCATAAGAGGAGAAAACTCTGATAGCTGCAATCTTGTTCTCCGTGTGGATTATCGTTGGAGGTTGGACAATTGGACAACTGTGAGTGACGAATCAAGATTGTTGGAACGAAAATGATAGCAAAAAAGTTTGCAGATCTGAAAAAGGTACAATCTTATTACAATTTTTATCTAAACACAATAACGATTCTTGGTGGGAATCGAAATCTGTTTTAATTTTCGCTGTGTATGTTAAGTAGATTTTTAACATGAACCTCTTATAGGATTTTACAAGAAGTTAAGTCTTATGCTCTCTTGAAGACCATTTCTTCAATGGGATCATCTTAATTATTTGCTTCATTTTCTGCATTTCAAAGTTCTTTTTTTTCTTCTCTCTCTCTCTCTCTCCCGTTTGGAATCGATTTGTGTATGCATTGTTAGATTTACTAACTTTAATAATAATAAACTGTCCAACTGAAATATAAATAAATAAAAATTGAAACATTTATAGCTGTTTTATGTAGCTCTGTTAGTATTGCTTTGACAATTGATTTGCTATTATAGTGAACTTTTGGTTCACATTACCATGTGAAGTGAGAGCTATGGTGTTATTTATGTAATTTTTTTTTCCGGCTATTCAAGTTATCTTTTTAATAATAGGATAGTTGTATTATAAACAATGACATTCGACTAATCACACCATAAAATATTACTTTCCAATGATTATTTGTATATATGGGATTTAAGACCCAAGATATAATGTCATTCTTTGAAAAGAAAATGAGGGGCTAGCTAAGCCTAATTTGAAAGAGAAATTATTTGAAATTGATCCACATTAATTTTATATTCCAAATAGATAATACAAAATCATGATCTATCATTATCTTTAAGGTGCCTCTATTTACATACACAATTTTTATATATTCATCCCGCTCTATATCCATCCTTATTAAAATTTTAAAAAAATATTATTTTCATTCATGTCACATTTCAATATTGTTCTTATTAAATTCATTTAAACATTATAAATCCACACAAATTTACATATTCATCACACTCTAAATATATCCTTAATACAATTTCAAAAATTAATATTTTTATCCAATCACTATCAACATCTAATCTGAATCTTACTTTTCCTTTTCTATATTGCCATGCCGATGCCTTAATGTTTAGTTGCAAAGGTTAATGAATCTCTTTTCTTATATTTTTTAGATTCTCTTAAGATTACATTGCTCACGTAATCAAACATCCCTCATTGAATCATATGTTGGTCTCGTCTTAAGTATGTGATTCGTTCTCATGATTTGTAGTCAAATTACCTTTGTTCTATAGTTTGTCGCAATCCCTCTTAATGTGTCATTTCTTCCTACAATAATACCAAATCTGATTATTAAAATTTAACCTCAACTTGCCCCTTCTCAGATCACCATGAACAATAAGGCTTTCTCCATCTCTAACCTCAAATCCAATCAGATGCTTCATCTTATCTTTTGAAAACAAAGTATTATACGAATCTTCAATGTGCAAGAGTATCACAACTATACAAGATTGCATCTCTAAACGCAGTGGACAGCGAACACAAAAGGATTAAGGCCAAATCTTTTTTATCGTACTTTACCTCTAAAATCTCCAAATCAGCAATGATCCTCTTGAATATAGCCAAATGATCTTTCAAAGATCCACTTTCTACCATGCGATGAGAATACAAGCTCTCTTTCGAATGCAATTTGTTTGTCAGACTTTTACTCATGTATAATTATTTCAATTTCAACCATAACACAGCTTCTGTTTTCTCATTAAAACATCCCCAAGAATATTGCTAGAGAGATGAAGATGAATGTAAAAGTGCCTTCTGATCTTCCATTGTTTCTCCTCCATGTCCAAGTTGTGGACATTTTGTCAAATCTCAATAATGTATCGTCCAAATCCATCTGTGTAATACAGCTCCCATCTTCATTTGTCATAACAAGAACTTGTATTGCAATCAAAGAGCAAAATGTCATACTTCATAGCTATCATCAATAACAAAAACCTTGAACAAATTACAATCAATAACTCTGATATAACTTGTTAGGAAATGAAACAGATCGAGATAATATATATGACATGATATGAAGTATATGATCGTAAATAATCAATAAGATAAAAGGCAAAGAAACGAAGTATTTCATTCAATTGACCAATATGAAAAAAACAAATACAATAACTGTGCCTACACAATTATTCTATATTTTAATCATATAAAACTTGTGATAAGAGTCTAGTACTTACAAGGATCTCAAGTCAAACCTAAAAAATACTATAAAGATGGAAACAAGATAAAAAAAATTACGTAGAATGAATGAAAATATATTTTTGTCAAAAATTCAACATAATTTGGGTCAAAAAATCCAACACAAACGATTTCGACATTTAATTGAAGTGTGATCAAACATGAATCTTGAATTATTATTTGGATAGCAATTGCTTCAATCCTGTTCTTGAATCATGCATATTGATATTCAAACTTCGAGCTTCCAATCCTCAAAATTTCTTCAATATACTTTCAAAAAATAAATTACATTTCGGGAATAGGTGCCTCAAGAAAAAATAAATCAAGAACACCGACATTGTAGAATCAGACAAGAAAAGAAGATACCAAAAAAGGTTGAACCCCAATCTTGAGGGCCCCCACCGCCCCGCTCCTAAAACTTTGTGAGGGAGGTAAATTGTCGGATGTGCCCCAAATCTCTCTCTTCTCTATAACGTGGAAAAGCCTACAGCACCGCCCTACCCTAGCCATAGGCTACGTCTTGTTTTCCCCATTCCTTGAGTTTTAAGTAATATCTACTTCTACTTTGCCATTTTTAAGATGTAGGTCCTGAATTATTATTACTTATGTAATTAGGTTCAGAATTCATACTAAATCTATCAAAGGGACCTAATGGAACTTATATAATTTATGCTGCTATAATTAGAGTACAGTTGTTCTAATAGGGCCAAGTCGGCCCTGTTCGAATAGGTGGGGCACCACATCGATCCCTTGGATAGCATGATTCGCACTAATTATACATTGACAAGGAAATCAAACTATCCCATATTATTTTTAGTTTATATTATTTTTTTACTAATGACAAAAATTGAACTTATAAATTAATTTTATATTCAAATCGACTCATCATCTATATCTATTACCCTATTGAATATTGAATAATTAGATAAGGAAAAATGACTATTTTCCCCTTTTACTCATAGTTGCACTTGCAACTTGTATTTTCTTAAATTGTTTCTTCATGATACGATCACAAAATTAATGATTTGAGCCTTCCCAAATACATAGCTCAGATTTAACCTATTATATAGAGAAAACAAGAGAACGCATTTACTTATTGAACCAATTGATAAAATTTGAATGCAAATTCGTGCTCTATACTTCGATTTCTATTGACTTCTAACATATCGATGTGATGATCATAACTAAATGATATCATACATTTTCATATCAAAAGAACTATAGTTCATGAACAGTAACTATTATCCAGTAATAAATTAATGTAATTCATAAGATAGCCTTGTGTTATTAATTTTTTAGCATGGATCATTATAAACTAATTAACAATTTACTCGATCCATTGTCCTAGTGTATTGTCGTCATTTCTCTAAAATGGACAAACGACATGGTTAAAAGAAATCGTGTTTCCCAACTGGCAAAGTAACCATTCAATCCGGAGAGTGTCAACCTCTATAAGTTGGCCTAGGACAAAATCTTTTTCGTTTAAAATATATTAAATTTTCTGTATTTTTTTTACGCAAGTACATAACTTAAATTGTCACAAAGGTATTGATTGCCCTTAATAGCTTATTCAAATATGCAATGAGCAATTAAATCAAAATAAACAAAATAGTTATTTATAACAAATTAAACATAATATTATAAATTAAAGTTTGGTCCTAACATTATTGGGCACTTGTACCAACAATAATTAAGGTCATAATCCTTCATAGCTGATTATTGATTAAAAATTAGGAAAAATTGCAACAGCAGTCCCCAATGTTTTCAATTTTTGTAAACTTTATAATAACCTTCAATTTGTGTTAGTGAAGGTCTCGAATCTTTTATAAATATGCAGTAGACGTCCAAATGGATGAAAAGCGTCCACCTGACCGTTAGTTAATGAAAAAATTAAAAAGCTAGAAGCCGGTAGCTTCTTTCCCAGCTCTTACCCATAGCGGTGGGCACAAAGGCCGGTCGGCATAGCCGCCGACAACGTGCGTGGGCACCACCTCTCTAAGGCAATTGCCACAACCCAAATATCAAAACCAGAAGATCGATTCAAACCCAACAGGAACTGAAGAAATTGGAAACTCATTTGTATGTAGAATGGGTAGAATTTGAAGCCAAAATTGGAGCAATTTGTGATACAATTGGATCAATTGAGGGTATACCCATCATTCTCCAGTGTTGTTGAAGGATTTTAGTCAATTTGGTGGAAAAAGAACTCTAGATTCGTTAACTGGACGAGGAAGAATTTCCTTATTTCGCTTGCGATTTAAGGCAAAATTAAAATTAAAAAATTTGGTCAATTAGGGGCATTAATTGGAGCAATTGATGACATACCAGTAGTCGTATGATGCTGCTAATGATTCTTGTCTTGCCAATTTTATAAAAAAACCATTCCCAAATCCATTAATTGAAGGAGACGAAATTGCCTTGTTTTGCCCCGAGGCAAACCTGCATAATGGGAGTTGTTTTAGATGATGTCTCATTATGAATTGGAGCACCTAGGTGAGGCGAATTGGCTGGCAGAGATGCACAACCCTAGGTGTAATCGGAGTTGGTGAATTTGGGTGGTCGACGGTGGCAGTTTTTTTATTTTGAGTAGGTGGGGGTGGAAGACAAGGGATTTTATTTTTTAGATTTTCAATTCAATTTTTTACTTATTTTAGGGATGATATGCAAAGTTACAATTTTGCCATTTCTAATTTGGTCAAAATTAATTAGATTTTGACTTTTTTTGGTCAAGCAACGGTTTTCGTCCATTTAGACATCTATTGCATATTTATAAAATGTTAGAGACATTTATTGGCACAAATTAAATGTTAAAATAAAGTCTACAAAAATCGAAAAGGTTAGGGATCGTTGTTTTAATATGTTAGCTCCATTGCCAACTTGGTCTATCTTAGTGATTTCATCAGGGCCGACTTTGATATTTTGGGAGCCTTACGCCAACTTCAAATATTAGGTCCTATTGAAAAAAAAAATCGTCGTATTTTTACTTGACTCTTCTTATAGAGAGTTTTAATATAATCATGAATGATTTAATACAGACAAATAAGTCCTGAAATTAAAGAGAAAAATAATAAAATGTCAAAATTCAACATGCAATACAAATTAGAAGTAAAGTTTAGCATACAGAATTATAATGCAATGGCAAAATGGTCTTTTCGCTTCTTTGATCATTTTTTCACTGCAACTATTTAAAACAAAATTGAATATATATTTGAATGATTTATGTACAAAATCGGAGAATGTTGACTCCGAGAGATTGTATAATAAAATAATGAAAATGACAATCAAATACAAATGAGCTTCTAATTTTATATTAATTTATACTAAATTAACTTAAATATAAGAAGTATGAACACGGACAAATAATTATTAAATTCAAAGTACTTTTAACAAGCATCTAAAAATTATATTATCATGAGATTAAAACAAAACAATAATAATAAGAGCTTATAAACTTTGTAGTATATGTTTTGAAAATAAAGGAGAAATTGAAAAACTTGTAAGGCTGTAATAATCGCAGTGGCACCAAACAAGTCTTTTAAATTGAATTTTCAAAATTTTAATTCAACATGAAATAATTCAGTTCTTGCTTAGATGAAAAATTATGATGGATTACTGTTTTACGTGGATTTTGAAGAGACAAAGAGACATTTCTGTCTGATTAAGAAAAGAAAATGAATGTTTGAAAAATAAATGGTCATATTACTTACAAAGAGAGGGTAATGTTTGTGATATATTTATATGATAAATAAATGTAAGTGGTAAGCATTATGTCATTTATATGTTTTTTTAAAGACTTTTGTATTTTCAATTTTTATTAGTTTCTTGTGTTTGCATATTGATAATTCTATTTTAAAGAATTTCACAAATATAATTTTTATTTTCACGAATTAATCTTACATAATTTGAGGCCTTCACCAAAGTGGGTCTTTAGGCGATGGTCAATCCAATCTATAGTCAGGGTCGCCACTGCATTTCATTTACAAACAAGAAAAATATGAATATAAAAGTGGCAATATTGTTGATATTCATCTATTTTTTTTCCTTTAAAACAATATTATTGGTATCCGTCATACTGATATACATGTACTTGTCCATGTTATATAGTTGGAAAATTTGTCGATTGGAAACGAAGGATAATGAATGGATACCCCAGCTATGTTTTGAAAGGTCACAATCGGAGCTAGCAAGCTCAACAAATTTAAATGAAACCCTCATTAGATGCTAAAAGAAGAAAGGTACTAGGAAGGGTAGAAGCTTTGGACCATATTGTTTGGAAATATTATGCTCATTTTTGTTGTGTTGAACAAAATAATTGATTAAATACTTGTGTTTCTTTCTTTAATTCTAGATCATTGTACAATTACATAATTGAATAATTATTAATCGTTGTTTAAATTTTACACTACGAAATAAATCAAAGAACTATAGAAAGTTTTGAACGTTCCATTAGCCTCCCTCTCACTTGATCCAGTTTAGAACAATATCCAAAAAGGAGAAGATAATGATGGAGGTTCTAAAATACGGGACGGATCAAGCATATCTGCAAAATGTAGATTCACGATCCACATTTATATAAATAAATAAGGATTCATCAACCTATCGATTTACGGACTTCGAAGTATTCTTTCCATGTCTCTCCTTATCCTTTGAATTATTAGATTGCTAAAATGGACAAGGCCACGGAGGGTTGATGTGGCACCCCTGTTCGAATAGGGCCCTATTCGAACAGGGGTGCCACATCAACCCTCCGTGGCCTTGTCCATTTTAGCAATCTAATAATTCAAAGGATAAGGAGAGACATGGAAAGAATACTTCGAAGTCCGTAAATCGATAGGTTGATGAATCCTTATTTATTTATATAAATGTGGATCGTGAATCTACATTTTGCAGATATGCTTGATCCGTCCCGTATTTTAGAACCTCCATCATTATCTTCTCCTTTTTGGATATTGTTCTAAACTGGATCAAGTGAGAGGGAGGCTAATGGAACGTTCAAAACTTTCTATAGTTCTTTGATTTATTTCGTAGTGTAAAATTTAAACAACGATTAATAATTATTCAATTATGTAATTGTACAATGATCTAGAATTAAAGAAAGAAACACAAGTATTTAATCAATTATTTTGTTCAACACAACAAAAATGAGCATAATATTTCCAAACAATATGGTCCAAAGCTTCTACCCTTCCTAGTACCTTTCTTCTTTTAGCATCTAATGAGGGTTTCATTTAAATTTGTTGAGCTTGCTAGCTCCGATTGTGACCTTTCAAAACATAGCTGGGGTATCCATTCATTATCCTTCGTTTCCAATCGACAAATTTTCCAACTATATAACATGGACAAGTACATGTATATCAGTATGACGGATACCAATAATATTGTTTTAAAGGGAAAAAATAGATGAATATCAACAATATTGCCACTTTTATATTCATATTTTTCTTGTTTGTAAATGAAATGCAGTGGCGACCCTGACTATAGATTGGATTGACCATCGCCTAAAGACCCACTTTGGTGAAGGCCTCAAATTATGTAAGATTAATTCGTGAAAATAAAAATTATATTTGTGAAATTCTTTAAAATAGAATTATCAATATGCAAACACAAGAAACTAATAAAAATTGAAAATACAAAAGTCTTTAAAAAAACATATAAATGACATAATGCTTACCACTTACATTTATTTATCATATAAATATATCACAAACATTACCCTCTCTTTGTAAGTAATATGACCATTTATTTTTCAAACATTCATTTTCTTTTCTTAATCAGACAGAAATGTCTCTTTGTCTCTTCAAAATCCACGTAAAACAGTAATCCATCATAATTTTTCATCTAAGCAAGAACTGAATTATTTCATGTTGAATTAAAATTTTGAAAATTCAATTTAAAAGACTTGTTTGGTGCCACTGCGATTATTACAGCCTTACAAGTTTTTCAATTTCTCCTTTATTTTCAAAACATATACTACAAAGTTTATAAGCTCTTATTATTATTGTCCAAAATTTCGGCTCGCGAGCCGGCTCGGCTCGACTCGTTTACATCCCTAAGTAACGGTTTTCGTCCATTTAGACATCTATTGCATATTTATAAAATGTTAGAGACCTTTACTGACACAAATTAAATGTTAAAATAAAGTCCGCAAAACTTGAAAAGGCTAGGAATCGCTGTTGCAAATTTTCCTTAAAATTATTTTAATATGTTGGCTCCATTGCCAACTCGGTCTGTCTTAGTGATTTCATCAGGGCCAACTTTGATATTTTGGGAGCCTTATGCGAACTTTAAATATCTTGTCCTATTGAAAAAATAAATAAAAAAATCATCGTATTCTTACTTGACTTTTCTTATAGAGAGTTTTAATATAATCATGAAGGATTTAATACAGACAAATAAGCCCTGAAATTGAAGAGAAAAATAACAAAATGTTAAAATTCAACATGCAATACAAATTAGAAGTGAAGTTTGGCATACAGAATTATAATGCAATGGCAAAAGGGTCTTTTCGTTTCTTTGATCATTTTTTCACTGCAACTATTTAAAACAAAATTGAATATATATTTGAATGATTTATGTATAAAATCGGAGAATGTTAACTCCGAGAGATTGTATAATAAAATAATGAAAATGACAATCAAATACAAATGAGCTTCTAATTTTATATTAATTTATACTAAATTAACTTAAATATAAGAAGTATGAACACGGACAAATAATTATTAAATTCAAAGTACTTTTAACAAGCATCTAAAAATTATATTATCATGAGATTAAAACAAAACAATAATAATAAGAGCTTATAAACTTTGTAGTATATGTTTTGAAAATAAAGGAGAAATTGAAAAACTTGTAAGGCTGTAATAATCGCAGTGGCACCAAACAAGTCTTTTAAATTGAATTTTCAAAATTTTAATTCAACATGAAATAATTCAGTTCTTGCTTAGATGAAAAATTATGATGGATTACTGTTTTACGTGGATTTTGAAGAGACAAAGAGACATTTCTGTCTGATTAAGAAAAGAAAATGAATGTTTGAAAAATAAATGGTCATATTACTTACAAAGAGAGGGTAATGTTTGTGATATATTTATATGATAAATAAATGTAAGTGGTAAGCATTATGTCATTTATATGTTTTTTTAAAGACTTTTGTATTTTCAATTTTTATTAGTTTCTTGTGTTTGCATATTGATAATTCTATTTTAAAGAATTTCACAAATATAATTTTTATTTTCACGAATTAACCTTTCATAATTTGAGGCCTTCACCAAAGTGGGTCTTTAGGCGATGGTCAATCCAATCTATAGTCAGGGTCACCACTGCATTTCATTTACAAACAAGAAAAATATGAATATAAAAGTGGCAATATTGTTGATATTCATCTATTTTTTTTCCTTTAAAACAATATTATTGGTATCCGTCATACTGATATACATGTACTTGTCCATGTTATATAGTTGGAAAATTTGTCGATTGGAAACGAAGGATAATGAATGGATACCCCAGCTATGTTTTGAAAGGTCACAATCGGAGCTAGCAAGCTCAACAAATTTAAATGAAACCCTCATTAGATGCTAAAAGAAGAAAGGTACTAGGAAGGGTAGAAGCTTTGGACCATATTGTTTGGAAATATTATGCTCATTTTTGTTGTGTTGAACAAAATAATTGATTAAATACTTGTGTTTCTTTCTTTAATTCTAGATCATTGTACAATTACATAATTGAATAATTATTAATCGTTGTTTAAATTTTACACTACGAAATAAATCAAAGAACTATAGAAAGTTTTGAACGTTCCATTAGCCTCCCTCTCACTTGATCCAGTTTAGAACAATATCCAAAAAGGAGAAGATAATGATGGAGGTTCTAAAATACGGGACGGATCAAGCATATCTGCAAAATGTAGATTCACGATCCACATTTATATAAATAAATAAGGATTCATCAACCTATCGATTTACGGACTTCGAAGTATTCTTTCCATGTCTCTCCTTATCCTTTGAATTATTAGATTGCTAAAATGGACAAGGCCACGGAGGGTTGATGTGGCACCCCTGTTCGAATAGGGCCCTATTCGAACAGCTTTACCCATTTTAGTCAAAATTCAAAAGTGGCTTTGATTGCTTATAGAAAATGTGTCTTCTTCTCATTGTTACTATATTGGCATGGGTCCGCCTATACTTGCTTTTGTTTTCCCAAGTTTTTCCAAAAATTATATATATATTGTAAGAACATTTTCTTGGAAGTAACATGACAAATGTATTTAGTTTGTCATTCCGAATGTAAACACTATAGGGTCTAATTGGGGATGAATGGGGGCAATGGGACAGGAATTTTGTGAGACATTTTTTATGCTAAGAATCATGTCCATTATGACCTTTGATACATTTTTCCAAAATAATTTTATTTTTCTTCCATTTTACTTGATAAAAATTATTAATTATTAGTGAAAGAGGGTGGTAGTGAGATTTTAGAAAAGAAAGGGAAAGAAATGTTTTTGAAACTACCCAAAGGGGTGGATCCACGGTTAAATTTTGTGTGTGTACACATACACACACATTAAGAGACTACGAAAAAAAATTGACATTTCAAGAATGCGATCAAAATTTGACGTAAAGCATTAATGAAAACAATAAAATCTATTGCTTTATTAAGAAAAACTGAATTCACACTTTCAAACTTAAAAGTTGTCCCAAGTCCCTAATCTCTTCCCCCTTATTGAATTCTCTCTCACACTTTGTATAGTCTATTTAACTAACGTACACATAAGTATCACAAAAAACTGCAATTTTTTTATTATTTTATTTTTTTCCGTTTTTGGTGGCCTCGTATTGGCAAGAGGGGCCCATTTCAAGAAAAACCCCTCCCAAATAGAAGCACAAGTAAAATCAAGATAGAATGACGATACATAAATGTGCGTGGATCAAATTATTCTTGAATTAGTGCCAGCATTCTGGTGTTAGAGAATGATCTCTTTTATAGTCCTTGCAATAGTTATATACCAAGTGGTGTCTTTGCACCCATTTCATTGCCTTGTATTGTTGTCTGGTAAGGCCACCAGAGTGAAAGGGAGAGGCGGAGACTGGGCGGCACCGGGGCGACGCATAGGCTGTGCAGCCACTTGCTTTGAAGTTAGTGAATTTTCCGATGAACGGTTGGTAGCTATAATCAGCTTTATATTTTCCATTTTCAGTTGCCCATGATGAAGCATCCCATATTGACCCATACACCCACATTGGTCTTAAGGGAAATGTTGCTACACTTTTTCTTGGATACCTTCTTAGAGGTACATCATCGACAAAGAATCTGAAAATCCCATAAAATAAAATATTATAATAAAATAAAAACCAAACAAATTCCGTCACCCTAATGAAATTTAATAAAACAAAATGCAATGCAATGTTGAATAGGGAATTGATATTATTATTATTTTATTCAATATTAAACACTGAAGCATGGACCTTGTGATAGTTTGACACTTTCGGTGCTACACTTATTTTAATTCAATTGTGTTATGGGCTACCATTAATGGCTGAAAACTTGAAATGGCAACTATAATAATAATTCTCACAAATTGAATAATATTAAAACAAGAAAAAGTTAAAATTTTATACTCTATATCTTCATGTCTTATAATGCGAAAAAGTGATCTAATGTTAAACTCTTAACAGCTTATCATGGCTAAATTCAGCAGAACTCTATGTATCCGTACTTCATATGATATGACATAAGTAAGACATTAAATCAACCAAAATTAAGATATTTATTTTTACTCATCAATTTATATTTAAATATATAATCATTATTAGGAAAAAAATCTAAAAGAATATTATCTTACATGATTTCCTTGGGACTCCACAAAATGGCATAATGATGGAAATTTTTGGTGGGATCGAACCATAAGTGAAATTTCATCTCTCTCCCAACAATTTTACCATCCCCACTTCCTCGGATATACACATTGGTTTGCAAAGTATAAGGTTTCCCAAATGTTGTCCCGAGAAACTCAATATCTACCTCATCGTGATATCCTGGATGAGCTTCGCTGTTCGAAAGCTGCAATCAAATAATCTTTAATTAACCAAGACCAGATTCACACGTACAATTTTAATAATTGAGTGACGGTGACATACTCTACACCATATTAACGAACTTTTAAACAAGGTAATTCAAAAAATAATATATAACTAATGATAAATTCTTACATAGAAAGCCGTAATTACTCCAGCAGTATAGCCCGTTTGGAGCTTGATGGAGGCTCCAAAGTACCCGGATCGAAATGGTTTAACCGACTTGAACCCACTTCCTGAGATTCTATCAAGCCAAATAGTAATGCCATTATTGTCTATATTCTGATGACCCGGACCCCATAGGTTTCTGTAACCCTGATAAAAGCTCATGGACCTGAACTTAGAACTCGGGTAATAACCTGGGGAGGGTGGCCAATAACCTGCATTGGTTGAGGGGACAAAGAAGATGAAAAGAAATGGGAGAAAGAGGAAAGCCATGAAGAAGCTAAAAGGAATAGAATAGGCAGATTTGAGTGAGAGTTTTGGTGTACAAAAATGAAGGTTGAGACACGGAAGTGTGTACATGAAGAAAAGCATGGTTGTAAAATATGATACAAGTAAAAAGGTTGGTGGGGCGTGGGCCAAATTTTTGCAAGATACCGAGGAGTTCTCATTGAGTGATTAATTTGTGATCTACATTTAATATGGTAACTTTTTCACTAGTCTTGAAATTATTGATTATAAGTGATTTTTCAGGCTAAGAATCTTTATCCCATAAGAGAAGGGAATCATATTTAAGTTGTTAAGCAATGATTATATGTCGATTCTTATAACTTGTTCACATAATTCTTGTCAAGTGAACGTTAACACAGTCTCAAAGGTTCTACCTTCTAGCTGTCAAGGCCATATTCTATGAATTTATACATTTTTTTTTTTTCAGTTTAACCAGTGAAAAAGAATTCCATTAGTAGCATGTTTGAATTCTACAGACCTAGCCACTTTCGATTCTATCTCTAGTTTCGTCCTTGAATCCACTAAATTTCTTGATTGACCAACGAAGATGTAACTCGTTCAATCGTTGATATATAGTGTTGTGGAAACATTAACAATAAAAGCAAAAAGAAGAAGAATAAGATCAACAGATAGAAATTACATTCATTGTATGGCGTGAATAATTTACTAACTTTGAATAGGATTACAGTAGATTGTTTATATAATCATAATCTCGAAATTACTCTTATAATATCATACCGTACTACAGAAGCAAAGGCCCGCACTCCCAACTTATTTGCAAGGACGGGTCCAAGATTGAATTTAAGATTGGGCTATAAAATTTCAAGTCGGACTAATACGTGGAAAAAAATAAAATGCTACACATGAAAAACCGTTTTTACAAGGCAAAAACAAAGACAAATTCTTGGGCCTTGGTCCCCCCACCCCCACCTCCACATCTAACCTAATGGGTTAGTTGATTCTGTTATGGGTTCAGATGGCTTGTCCCTTCGGCTCCATTAACCAGCCCCCATATACCAAAATATGAGCCACCTAATCAATGCATTATAAGTAAGTTTTAGTTATTTTTAAGCATAGCCAAACACACTCACTAGCTAAGTCAGAAGTGCCGCAATTATTTTCATCCCAACTACTTGATATTCTTCCTTAATGAGAAAACTAGAGTCTGATATGGTTGCATGGTTTTGGAATAGTTAAGAAAAAGAAGAGATCTATTGCTATTAACTTGACCGACAGACGCAGTATGTATTCTGTGCGTTCAGTGCAAATATGACTGACTTTCTGCAGGATCTTGGACTTCACCAACGTGCATCTGTCTGAAATTTAAAGGTAAGATTTTCTAATTACAGTGTTCTGAAAAAGCGTAAAATGTAGTTTGGTATAAAGGCCAAGTTTCAAATTTTACGAGTATATAGACGAGGATTATAAGTAAAAAAGCTTTTTCTCATTTTTAATATTTTTTAAAAACTTAAAACTAAAATCAAATAAAAGACTTCTAAAAGAAGGAAAAGAGGCAAAAAATTAATAAAGCGCGACTAAGCACGTCTAGGCATGCTTTATGCGGTTAACTAGGCAATTGAGACTTAATTTCACACTCAATGTCAAGAACACTGCTCATTACACTCCCACTGCGAGTAAATTTTACCTCTCTTTGTTTCCTTTCAGTATTATGTCTGATATGGAGCATTGAAGAACCAAATTGTGGGGTCTGATAAATCAAGGTTGTGAGTGATGGTGTCACCAAAGGCTGTGACCTTTGAGCATTTCTCTAAATTCAGTGGGACACAGGTATCTTTGCAATTAATTACTTCGAAATATTGCATTATTGGTCCTCGACTTATTATGATATATTGATTATGGTTATATAATCAGTCCTCAATAATAAATACGTCAGACAACACATATACAACTTTATAGACTATATTTTAATTGCTTCCCAATGTGATTTGTGCCCATAATATTTTGAGTGAAACAGTTATTATTTATTTATTTTATTTTTTTGGAACAAGGACTTAAATACTTTTCAATTAATTAGTTTTGATTTTCTTTTTTGAAAGTTTATTAGTTGATAATATTGTGTTTAGATGTTAATTTGTTAATCAAATTTGCCCATATTTAACATGCAATCAATCTAATTATGTTATATCATCTCAATTTGATTTTCACAATTATTCCATGATTTTGATTGATGAGTTCGGCAGTTGGTTCTCACCTGGGCTACATAAAAGAATAATGTTACTTGTATGTAATATAGTTACATAATGATTTACGTACATGTGATATGTCAAAAAGAGAGTGGAAAAGTATTTATTTATTTATATTTTGCTAAAAAAATTCTGATCTAATCATATTTCACAATATCATATGTATGTAAGCTATCATATACAAACGTACATAAAAATTTCAGGATAATTCTACATATACATTATTATATCCATAAAGGCGTTCATAATGTACACGTAGAATTTCATGATTGGAGGGTTGAAAAAATTATTTTTCAACTCTCCAATAATGTTATGTCACTTGTACATTATAGACACTTTTATGGACATCATAATGTACATGTAATAGAACCCAAAATTTCACAATCATATATTATTGTGATTTTAATTTCAGAGTCATATACCTCTAGTTTGTTGGTCCCAAATCGTTGATATATAGCTAAGCATATAATATTTTGCTCATACAACTATAATCGCTTTTATGTTTCGTCTATTAACTTTTGATTGATATTTACATTAACTCAAGAATTTCAAGTCAATTCTTGAGAAGAAGTGCCTATGGATGAGATATTTATTCCAAGAGTAAAGAAACGGATTGAGTAGAGGAATTTTCAAACATTTGGCAATATCAAATGTATCTATTGACCCAATATTTCGATGAATCATTGCTTTTCTAGTAGTAATTTTCAAACAATATAAAACTTTGATTTCATTAAGAGTTTTTATGAAGATCAATCGAACATTTGTAAGGCCTCCCTTCATCTGCTTTCCTCCTTCCAGCTCAAACCTCGAAAGCCTATTATTTTGCTTTTAAGAGGGTGAATAAATCGTTAGTAGTCTACATTATGAGGAAACAAGGCAATGAACAAAGAAGTTGATGCCACAAACTCCTCTATAGTCCCCAAGTGTGAAAAAATTCATGGCACATTTTGATGCAATAAATGCCATAACCTACTTACCAAATAGCAATAAATAGGACAAGTTGTGACCTACAGAACCGATTGTACTTGATCAGCCAATTTTAGACCTGTTGTTCATTTCACTTACTTGAAAATTTGTGTTAGTCGTAGACAAATCTTAAATGAATACATGTAACTCCTATCTAATTGCTTAAACTTTTCAATAAAAGGATTAACGAAGTGTTACAAACACAGAAAATACTAGAATTGAAGTCTCACTGTCACAATTTATGAAAATTGTGCTCATATCAATTTTTAAGATTTCACACGATTTGCCAGATAGAAAGATTTGACTTTCTGGCTGTGTTTAGCTGCCATGGGTACAAAAAATATCATGCTTTATAGTGGAAGTTCAAGAAAATCCTTGTCTAGGTCAAAATAAAGGATAACATGAGAAATTTTACTATTGTGTCGGCCAAAATTTAAAATATAAATAAGCAGCCGTCAACAGATCTGTTTCTATTGGAATGAACCCATATTGATGCTCTTTTTTATTTTTATTTTAATTTTATTTATTTATTTATTTTTGGGTTGAAGGGAGAAATAAAATAACCATTTCTGCTTATTTCTAAGTCTGATATTCTTGAGATGCATATGGCGGCCAAACCGGAGTATATTTTTAACGCGATAAGAACATGTCTAAGACTGCTAGTTCGGACAGTATTTTTTTTATTTTTTTTTAAAATCATCCAATGAAAATCTGTCAATTATTATTTCTGTAAAATTTTTATTGATATTTCAAATTCTGGCTTTTGACAGGTGATATTATAAATCTATAATGCTACTTGTACAATATATTTTACAACTTGGTTTACAATGTATGACTTGACAAACATCACATCCATCTATTTGAAAAATTATTTTTAAAACCAATGGCCAAGATTTTTCCAATACACTTATTGTCAATCAAGTTATTGAAATACATTGTACAAGTGACTTTATTCATTATAAATTCGCCATATCATCCATCTATTAACTAAGTGAAAAAAGAAGATGTACACATAGCTTTATCCACATAATCAATAATTTTGCTACATGTACACCTTCTTTTATACCTTGTACACTTAGCGGTGTTTGTAAAGTAACAAAATGCAATAAGTGCATAAATATCAACAAAAATTTTACAGAAATAATGATTGACAGATTTTCATTGGAAGATTTAAAATAAATAAATAGAAGGCCCTATCGATACGATATCACCGGTCAAAAGCCATTGAAAATAGAACTGCACTACACTTACAGAAATGAATTGCACAGATCTCTTACAAATCGATGGGTGGTTATATTTTTTCAATATAATTATTTTGTGGGGAGGATTGCCGTTGAAAATATGGTTAACCAGGCATTAGGCCACATGTCAAGAAGGTACTAACGGATATGAAACTGACGAGAAATGTCCACAGGTCAAAGTCAACGCAAATAATGATAGTTGCCATTGGGTTCTAGGAAATTGCTTACCTGCCTAGGCAGGTAGGTTGTGGAAATCATATTGGATTATGAACCCAAGTAACAGCTTATTTTTATTTCATTATAATTTCGTTAAACAGATCAAACTTTAATTTTAATTATATTTTTTATAATTCATAATTATTATTTTTATCATATTATAATATTAATAATTTATAATAAGACCCAAACAAACACTTAGGTTATGCCGTGAAGCAAACTCCACAATATTTCCCTTACGATTTCTTTTTGAAGCGAACCTAAACATTTCCATAAATCCATTCTTAGTCATTTTCATTTCACAACTAATGATGTTATATTTTTCTTTTTAATTATTTTTTATTTATCTTGAAACAATATTTGACTCTTAAAATGTATTAAAATGTTCTTTTTTGTAATGTTATGTACTCCCATAACAATAACATATTTTTGTTTAGACCATCCCTTGTGCAATCTCATTAAGGGGTTGTTTGAATAAGCTTTTGGTCAAAATTTTAGTAGATTTTCATACAAATTAATAAAATATATGGTGAAAAATTAATAAAAGTTGTGAATCACATTAAATGTACGATTAAGATTAGAGTAATTCTATTGTACACATGGTGTATAAATAGATGATATGAAAAAGAGGGAGACAAAAGATAAAAAGAAAAATAATGATATTTTTACATAAAGAATTACATAATGGTTTATATACAGATGTGATGTCAAAAGAGAGTGTGGCGATTTTTTTTTTTAAATATTTGATTGAAAAAACTCTGATTCAATCATATCTCACTATATTATATATATGTAAACAATTATGTACATGTAGAACAATCACGAAAAAAGAAACTATGTTAATATAATCTTTCTCTTTCTTTTATGTTATCTATTTGTACATTATTATGTACACAATGATGTAAAAATATTATTACTCTTAAAATTATTTGTTAACTTTAACCTAATATCGACAACTTTTTAATATTTTTCAAACAAGCACTAAAAAAGGTTCAATTTTCACTGTCATTGTTCTCAAAATTAATATTAATCGAGCTTATCAAAAACTGTTATTGGTATTAGTCTATAAATTTAAAAATTGAATCGCAATTCCATTAGTGAAAGAAATCTTTATTTAATGTAATTAAAATAACTGAAAGCTGAACAATTTAAGCAAGTAAAGAAACCGAGATGGAATTCTCATGTTTTTATTCTGTCCATCCTAAGCAATTTCCTACGTTGGTCAATATTTTGATGTTTAAGGACATTTTCCCTTGATTTTTTCATACTTTTGCCTTTAATTTTATACTTTAAGGAATATTCCATTTTATTTATTAAACAAAATGCAATAACTGTGGTATCTAATTAAGAAAATTGTATGTCCAAATCCTTTTCACGATAACTAGTCCAACAAAAATCACAAGAAAAACGAAATCTTTCTCAAATTTTTGAGCCTGCCAATATCTGTGCTTCATCCCTTCAGCATAACAGCACAAAGGTGAAAATTTTCTTTCTTGAATCCTTTCAAACACAAAATCATATAGAAGGGTCGTAAATTCCCGTATGTTTTCTTGTTCTTGAATTGCCATTTGCGTCTTCCTTCAACCCAAGGTGAGTTACATTGTTAAAGCCTTTTAGAAATACAATCTTTCTTTATTTCACCTGAAGATTGATTCATTCGCTTGTTAAGATTTTCGATTTCATTAATAAATTTTTTATTGGGAAGCAAATAGATTGGTGAATCCCATTGTTAAAACATATCACAGAAAGATGATTTCTTGAATTCACATATTTTTATGTATGCAATTCAGTTCACTTCAAAAGGACTTTTCAACTGGTAGGTAAAATTTTATTTTATTTTTTTCTGGGTTTTTGATTCAGAAGGTCTCAAAGAATATATAGCCAGATATGGAGATTGATAAAGCAATAAGAGAAAGCGATGATCGAAGGCTGAAGACCAAGTACAAAAATGCAATCCATGTTATCCAAAGGGCTCTTGCTCTTTACTCGTAGGCCCCATTTCATTTTCTTCAAATTTGAATTTTTATCTGTTTTTCGGTTAAGGTATCTTTTTTTCCCCCAAAAAAATATAAAAATGAAACTGTTTATCTATTTATGAATGAGGTTTAGGGCTATAAGGTTTTGATTATTTTTTCATTATATGTTTTATGCTTGAATTAAGCGTTGTTATTGCTGAAAGGATTATTTTCGGTTTAAGAATTGATCTCTCCTTCTGCTAATATATTTCAAACAAATTATACTAAAAAGAACCAATTTGTTGTCTCAAGATTATGCCAATAATGGAATTGATCTGATTATAGTATGCAATCTCTTCCCGACCTATTGATTTATAACATGGTACATTTTCGCATGTTGAAACTTGTAAAAGTTTGCTATGTTAAGGGACGGAGTCAGAAATTTGATTTAGTGGAGATTTGATTTAAAAAATTACAAATAAAATGAAGTAGGTGAAATTCTAGCGGTACAAATTTATTGGAATGATATCTTTTTTTTTGGTTATTGAAAACCAACCAAGTGAAACAGAAAGTTGTTGCTTTTGTATCGCTACTCCTAGACGGTGTAGAGGATCCAATCGGTGTTGGCCATTTGCCTTGGCAACATGCATGTCAATTTAGATACTAGTGTAGTAGAATAAACCCCATATTTTTTATTGTTCAGTGAGTGACATACTGGTACTTATCATCGAAAGAAAATGAAGTATGCAAATTAGAAGGAATCTTAAGTTTGTAACAATGTTATAATTGCAGCTGCCATGCCTACTTCAACTATTAATTCATGAATTACCTTGACTGATACCCTTCTTAAAGTTTATAGAAGTTTTCTTATTGTTCCTGGGCTTGTTTTAGTTGAATTATTCTGCATCTACATGCTGTTATGTTTCATGAAATAAACGAGCCTTCTGTATGTATATTAGTTGTTTTTTCAGCTTTTAAAATGTGACACTATCGTAGAGATAGTTCGGAGGAGGTCAATATATAATGGATTTTTTTACCTTTCTGATCAAATTGACTCCAAGGAAACGTGAATTAAGCATTTAAATTCTTTTACCCAGTTTTGAAGAGGTTGCTTTCAGCTTCAATGGTGGAAAAGATTCAACTGTGAGTTCTTTTATGGATACTTTGTCTTTTTCCAAACTTTCAATGTCTTTTTCTCTCCAAATTTGAGAAAGCTCTAATTGTGCAAAATTCTACTCTTATAGGTTCTGTTGCACCTACTCAGGGCAGGCTATTATTTGTACACGTCTGGAAAATATCATTCTATTGGTGATCCTGATGACTGTGAAATCACATTTCCAATACGAATAATTTATTTTGAGAGTCCATCTGCGTTCCCAGAAATAAATTCATTCACTTATGACACAGCCACTGCGTAAGTGAGAAAATATGTTTCTTATGATGTTTCTGCTCATCCTTTCTTTTCGTTTTCCCATGATTTTTGGTATTCAAAAATTTGCATTTTGCTCTCTCCCCCAGTTGCTGTCCATGACATCTTACTTGCAATTGGTTTTTTAGACTAATAGATAAACTTTTACAGTTTCAAATTGCAAATGGACATCATTCGCCTGGATTTCAAGTCGGGTCTGGAGGCTCTTTTAAAAGCTAAGCCTATAAGAGCTATTTTTCTTGGTGTCCGAATTGGAGACCCTACTGCGGTATTTCATGAAATTTTATACCTTGCAAGTTAACATCTAATTTCAGCATAAGTACGTTCAAGAATGAGTTCTAAAGAGTTTGCTAATATGTCTGATATCAATTTTACAGGTAGGTCAAGAGCAGTTCTCTCCCAGCTCGCCTGGATGGCCACCTTTCATGAGAGTGAATCCAATCCTTGATTGGTCATACAGGTATGTCTATGCACATAAAACTCCTATATATTGTGTGCAATTGAAGCAACTTACTCCTTGATTGCAAATGAAGATTAGCATTTGATATGGCAGCATGCATTTATATTTGCTGAAACGAGCTTTACATCTGGAACCGGTAGTTGATGCAAGAACTATGTTTTGATACATACAGTGTGTCATGTAGGGCTATCATGCATTCTTTGATCATTGGGAAAGCATGAAGTAATGAAAATATGTTAGATGTGACATTTTGTGATGTAGCATGGATTGGCTTTGGTTTAATATCAAACCTTTGGTTGGAACTTAAAAAGGGTTTCTTTTCTGGCATATTACACAGCTTTTTCCTTCCTTTCTCCTTGATCCCACATGGTACTCAAGATCTATGACTTGAGTCATCCAATAACATGACCTCTCATCCAAAAAATGGCCATAAGCAAAGCAGCCAAAGCTCCTCTTTACATCTCTATACACAGTGTTAGAGACATTTTAGTGAACAAAACATATTTGTATTTGGTTTATTCATTCTCTTCATGGCTGTAGCTAAGTTGATTGCGATACTTTTCTTGCTTGGCTTGTATTCTGCATCAAAACAAAGGTTTAACCTTTAATGTGAATCTTGCAGAGATATTTGGGCTTTCCTCTTGACTTGCAAGGTTCGATATTGCAGCCTATACGATCAGGGGTAAATCGTCGTAGCTCAAATGGTTTGGAATTTTGTTCAATGGGAATATTAAAAAGGACAAATTCTTTTGTATTTATTTGAGAGAGATCATATCTTCTGGTTGGCTTTATCTTTTTCATTTTACTTGGGAGGTGATGTCAATTGTCATGATGATTTTGGATCATACAATAATTGTATATAGCAGTTTGTCTTCAATCATTCTGAGTTTCTTTGGGTTGTTTGGCATGAAAATTTGTGTTCATGTAAATTTGTTCAATTTTTGCAGTTATACTTCAATTGGTAGCATTCATGACACAGTTCCTAATGCTTTGTTGTCCATTGGCAACTACAACAACAGTGAAATAAAATTCAAACCTGCATACCTGCTTCCAGACGGAAGATTGGAAAGAGCAGGTAGAATAAAAAAATTATCTTCTCTTCCATTATCTGCCATTAGCAATGGTTTGAAAAGTGAGGATCCACATCGGAAATGCATGCTCACAGCCACAGTCATTGCTGTGGGAGATGAAATTCTGTAAGTTTGTTGTTGCTACATTGCTTTATTTGACAAGTTCCTCCTCGACTCCCTTTACCAGTCATTTCATGACCACCATGCCAATGTGATGTGATTCTCCATTAACATGTCAACAGAAGGGTCTAGTATAGTTGCATCCTGAGTGTTTAGCTATAAAATCCAACTTCTCTCTGCAACCCTATTTCCACCCAAATGTCAACATTATGCATAAATAGTTGATGCTTGCTGTCTCAGCTACACTGTATCTTCTTTTCTTTCCAAAATATAATCGTAAATTTCCATAGCATAAACTCCTTATCTTCCTTATCATAATGATTATGTGCAAAGGTTTAACATTTTTCGACGAACAACTTGTTAAATAATTTATTTCTACATTATTATACTCTGCTTTGTGTTATTTTTTGACTTTACAACTCAGTGACTTATCCTTGATATCCTGGCTTGAAAAATTTACATTAAAACTATGGACACTTCATTTTGCATATCTAATGGAAAATAGTGGACTGCATGAGTGATCGTCTAAATTTTTCTATGACTGTCATGTGTAATTCCTGTCATTTTGTATATGATATTTTCTATTGGTTCGATAGCTCAGGTTTGGCACTATTGAGGATCAGTTAGGATCAACTTTGTGTAGAAAGCTCCATTCCATAGGTTGGGCTGTATCCCAATTTGCTGTAACCCAAAATGATGTAAGTTGTATGTTTTAAATGAATTCGCATATTTGGTAATTGAAGTTGAATATTGGTGAAGTTTTACGGTGTGTCCTTCAACTTTGTGTTCTATGAACAACTTCATATGACATCCTCTTTGAATCCAGGTTGATTCTGTTGCAGAGGAAGTCGAGAGGCAAATGTCGAGAAATGACATGGTAAAAAATTGTATTCAACTACTCTGCGCGCTTATGTGTGTATGTGTGTGAGAGAGAGTTTCTCCTTTAGTGAGTTCACGTCATAAAGATATTATCAATGATTTTCTTTTAAATGTTGATAATCTTTAAGCTGATTTCTCTCAGGTGTTCATATATGGAGGAGTTGGTCCATTGCATTCAGATGTCACTGTAGCAGGAGTTGCAAAAGCATTTGGTGTTCGAATGGTTAGTTGTATCTATGTTAAAATATTTATCATAGCGTATTTAGCTAAGCTTGTAAAACAGAAAGTAAAAGTTACTTTTTTTCGAACATCTTTTTTTTTTTTTTTTAAGGTTACAAAATGCGTAATGCATGAGAAGGCTGAGCCTCAAGCCTTACAAGCTTAGGCATGCCTAGGGAAGACTTGGGGTCATAAAGCGTTTCCCTATTTTTAATATTATTTTAAGATTATTAATGATAATTCCTTTTATTTAATTTTTTATTTGACTTAAAAAATAAAAGGCACATGCCTTTTAGTGCCTAGGCCATATCATTAGTCATGACTTTTGCTGCCTAGACCTGCATTATAGGCCGTCAAAATATGGTTGACCACCTTTTCCATGCCTTTCCTATAGGTGGGGTGCGCTCTTCACTCCTATGCCCGTCTAGGCTCAACCTTTTCCCACCTTTTAGAAAATTGCTTTAAGAAAAAGCCACATTTTTTCAAAAAAATACATTTTTAAATAATGATGTGATATTATTTTAACCACACATTCTTCAATAAAATAATATTACACGCAAATTCAAAACTTTTCTTTATTTTTTAACCACACATTTTCCATCAATATACTATTTAAAAATTCATTCTTAAAAATATAATGTGGCTCAAACAATTTCAACTTTAACCCATTAAAAAAAAAAAAATGTTTAAAAACTTATTTACTGGTACATGAACTTTTTAAGCTTAGCAAAACATGCTCTTAGTCCTTAATTTTCGTACTTTAATGGTTCAACAGCTGGCAGAATGGTGCTTGACAATGTTTTGCTTCCCTGCTAAAGAACACTGGCGTACTCTTATTCTAACCGTGTGCACATTTACAAATACTAACTTTATTACCTTGTTCGATTATCTATCAAAGGCACCTGATGAAGAATTTGAAGAATATTTAAGGCATCTCATTGGTGAGAAGTGCACAGGGGACAGGAATGAGGTATTGCAAAATTAAATTGTTTATAAGGTTCAAACCTTTTAGTTAATATAATATTCAAAAATTAATGGACAGATGTTATTACGATTAATATATTAATATCTTAATTTAACAAGTACAGAAATGATACATCTTGATGAAAATAAAATGACGACATATTGTACATCACTTGGTGAAATGTACGAATGGGGAGGTTTCCAGAAAATGAAGTTAAGAGGTGTGCCAAATGCATAGTAGTTGCCTATTCTTGGCAGTGAGATGTTGAACTGGTATTTCTTGGAAGCATTCTGTGAAGCTGGGGACAAATGAAAGCCATGCCTGCTTATTTGTGTTAATATTTTTCCATTTACGAGAATAGAATGTCATTTTGTGGGGGGTATGTGGAGTTAGACTGGGGATATAATACTCTTCTGCCTGCTAATATTTTCTTGTTTTTTGGACCAGATGGCACAGTTGCCTGCGGGTATCACCGAATTGCTGCATCATGAACAGCTTCGTGTGCCTCTGGTACGTTGATGTAATCTGTTCATGCAAATTTTTGTTTTCTACTTACACATTGATATCCATTGCAAGTTATTTTGAAAAAGTGCTTTTGGAGCGTTTTATTGCTTTGTAATTTTTTATGTCCACACAGTTTAAAATGTCCACAAGGCATATTTTCAGTACTTTGTGATGCAGTGTGAACGGACCAGAAGTTATATTTTGGTTAATCAGTTTACAGTAGAAAGGTAGATGTAACATCCTCTAGGGAAGTCCAAATGGATTAATGATATATAGTTGTAATTCCTCCCCCCCCCCCCCCCCCCCGCGTTTTTTTTTTGCCTCCAAATCACTTTGTTATGCATTGTTCTGGTGCTAATTGTTCCTTTATATTTTTGATTTTTCATCCTCGAGGTCAACTTCTATGCACTGCTATGAATATTTTTTTCTTGCAGTTTTCTAATGCATGTTTCTTGCCATTACTTTTACCTGACATGTATGATCTCTGTCTTGAAGTGTAAGTGCGAATACTTGTTTATATTTGCCTTGTGTAGATCAAGTGCCAAAATGTGATCATACTTACTGCAACGAATGTTGATGAGATGGACAAGGAATGGGATTGTTTGATTGAATTTATGAGATCCAGCAGTCCTTTAGTAGCCGTAGAACCATTTGTATCAAAGCGACTGGCAACAACTCTTTCTGATGTGAGTGTCTATAAACATCTCTGTGTGTGTGTGTATTAGATTGCTATGCTAGATTCATCGATTATATGGAAATTTAATGTTAACCTGCCTAGACGTATGACATTTTATGCTGTTGCCTGTATAGAATATTTAAACGATTTACTGTGGATCCATGATGCAGGTGGAAGCAGCTCATCCTCTTTCAGAAATCTGTATTGAATTTCCTGATCTTTACATTGGTAAGAATCTTCTTATAATAATTCACTGTGCCAGTGGTAGTGTTGGTATTTCTTGTTACTAATTAATTTTACCCTTTCTCGGGATACAAAGGAGGTTACCGTGAATCAAGAAAAGGGCTTCTTGTTGTCACTTTTGAAGGAAAGGTAAAAGATTTTTGCTCAAAGATACTTAGGGCCTGTTGGTAAGGCTTTTGAAAAGTCAAAAGTTGTTTATGATATTAAGAAGCTTGCCCAAGCTTCACCTAGCCACGCTTTATGTTTTTTACACCTAAGCTCCGCCTCGCGTAGGCTCATAAAAGCTTGAAACTTGGATTGGCATCACACTATATATATTTTAGAACATTGGTTTTTGGACCTCTTTTGTTAAAATATTGGAAGTGCTTTGTCTAATTAAAAGAATTTTTAGAGGGTTCTGAAAACTCTTCTACAAAATGCAAAGCAGAAGCCTTGCCAAACTGGCTCTTAATCGTTTTGAGTTCATAACATTTACAAGAACTTTACAGAATGCCTGGAATTGTTGCAGGAGCAAGAGAGAATAAATGGTGCTGTGGAAGCATTACGCAAGAAGTTTCAGCCAGGATCATTCTCTGAAATTAACTGAACATGAAATGTCTCTGGTAGTAGGCCTCCAGATTGTGGCCTGAAAGTAATCACCATGTTTGGGGGTTAAATTTTGTGAGGAAGAATATTACAGGATAGAAAAACTATTCTTCAATCACTACAGATGAAATTGTGTAGCCATATCAACTACGTAAACTTGCTAATCTTCCCTTATTTTTGTCATCAATTATGGTTTATTTCATTATTTCTAGATATATACTTATGAAAATTTTCTGAAAAATGGAAAATAGGTATAGATATCTGGCTCACAGTATCTTCCAAGTATTGGTTTTTCCTTGGTCTGGAAGATGAAAAGGAGGTTGCACTCGTATTTGAATGTTTAGTATTGATCTCCTGCTCTTAATAGGCACGATAAAAACTTTTCACTGTTGTTGTGATAAGATGACCTTAATTATGTTTCTTTGAATTTTTGATCATTCTAGAGAACCATAGTTAAGGTTCTCTTGTCATGTCAGCGATAAAAAGTTTTTAGCCAATCCTCGGATCATGATTGTTTAAAAGCTGTAGCATTTGATCAAAATTCACTTTCGACCTTGTGGTTGTTCACATATTTCTTCATTTGATAAAGATTTTAATAAAAAACTTAACAAGTTTTGATAAAAATTAAAAAATATCTGAATTTAAATTAATAAAACTAGTTATTGACTTTCATCTTAATTTTTTAAGCTTTTCCAAACAAACGTTAAATAATATGTGAATTTTATTTGATTTATTTCTCTCGAGTCGCTGGTTTGGGGATATAAGATTAGGAAAAGGGAAATATAAAACCAGAAGAAACACTGTAAAGGAGGATCGGAAATAAACTGGGACGATAATTAGGAAATTTCACCAACGAATGGCCGAGCAGGGTGGAAATTCTAATGAAGAGAATGGAAATTTTGGTATTAATTTACCAAAAAATTCTCAAAGAACCGTCATCACAGCCACCAGTGATGATAACCTCAAGGAAATCTTTCACCAAATCAGAACATCTAAAAACCCTGTAAGCAATTATTCTTCAACTTGTGTTTCAGTGCTTAGATATTCTATTTATTTCATAAAAATCTCATTTGAAATTCTGAATTGAATGTGTCTTGCAGGCAGTTATCAATTACGGCGCATCGTGGTACGTTATTTACGTGAACACTAGGTGTTCGATAAAATGTCTGATCGAAGTTCCCCATGAAAATGTTGCAGTATTCGCTGATTGATATGTTAATCATTGAAATTTGGAACTTCAGTTGCTTAAATATTTCTTTCTAATTTGAATTAAATTTGTGGATTTTCAGGTGTCGTGTTTGCAGTCAGATCCTTCCTGCATTTTGCCAACTGAGCAATAAGTTTCCGAAGCTTTCTTTTGTCTATGCTGATATTGATGAATGCCCAGAAACGACGCAACACATTCGTTACACACCCACTTTTCATTTCTACAGAGATGGCGAAAGGGTGGATGAGATGTTTGGTGCTGGAGAAGAACGACTACATGATCGCCTTTGGCTGCACTCTTGAAATATATATATAGTTCGAGTTCTTAGCATTTTCTGTTGTGACTTTAACTTGTTATTTTTCTTCATCTCTGATTTTCAATGTTGATACGTAAACTTCAAATCAATGTTCCTGATAAATCAGCTTCTCATAAATCCAACAATCAATGAAAGCGGTTAACAAATGGAAAATGCTTATTGTACACAATTTCTTACATGATGTTTTAGACGTGTTCAATGCTAACTCGCTAAAAGAGAGACGGTGAAAGCGTGGTCATCAACCAAAGAGGAATTAATTGTTTCAATGATCATTGAACTTAGGTTCATGTTTTTTATTGGTCACTGAAGTTTAAATGTCAAGTTATTGAATTTGGGTTTATGTCTTTGATTATTCACTGAAGTTTAAGCTGTCGAGTTTTGGTCACTGAATTTTAAAAAATGTTGTACGAAAAATATTGTACATTACTCACTGTAAATTTGATATTTTTCAAAGTTCAACAGTTATGTTAGCGAGTAACGTACAATATATTCCAAAGTTCAGTGATTAAAAATCAACATTTTAAATTTCAGTGAGTAATTTAAGACATGAAGTTAAGTTGGGTGAGTAATCGAAGACATTGAACTAAGTTCAGTGATCAAAATTTGACATCTTAAATTTCAGTGACCAATCGAAGACATGCATCTAAGTTTAATGACCATTGGAACAATTAACTCACCAAGGAGATGGATTAGTTCCAAAATCAGATATTTCAACTTGAAATATGGAAGTTGTATCTTTTGAACCAATATTATGATTTTACGAAACTAAACTAGAATTGGGTCGAAATCATCCGCTGAAATCAAACTGTAATTATCTTCAGTTTCTGAATTTTCATGTCATAATTTACACAAATTGCAGATCCGTCTTCAAAATTTTCAAGCAGTTATTCTTACATAAAATGCACAATGAGATCTGCATCAAAAACTAATTCAAAATGGAGTTTTTAATGAGCACTGAGGATGTCCAGCCCCTCGCTTATTTCCCTACTATATAAAAAAGGGAATGTGAGGGTACTGTAGAAAGCAACAGTGTCTTGATCCATCTTTACTGTAACATTTTTGTTTTGGTTTTTGTTTTTTTTTTTAAATTGGGGGCAAAAAACGACGTCGTTTGCTTGATATATATTTTATTTTATTATACACTACCTCCAAATTTACTGCAACACGCAATTTTCATTCGCCCCCCACTCCGATATATCCCTACTATATAAAAAGGGGAATGTGAGGGCACTGTAGAAAGCAACAGTGTCTTGATCCATCTTTAATGTTGCATTTTTTTGTTTTTTTTCAATTAGGGGCCAAAAACGACGCCGTTTGCTTGATATATATTTTATTTTATTGTACACTACCTCCAAATTTACTGCAACACGCAATTTTTATTCCTCCTCCACTTCGATATAGATATATATAGTAGGGATATAAGAAAAAAATCACTTTTATAAAGAAAAAAAAAGATAGAGATAATATGCGACAGAAATTTTTTTACAACTTATTACTTGTAAGTAAAAAATTTGAAGAGAAAATAATTAAAGAGAATTTTAAATTGAAAAAAATTATAACGTAAAACTACACAGTAAAAAAAAAAAATCTCTCCGTGCATACAGCAAAAGCCTCTGTACATGGAGACATTAGTCTCCACGCACGGAGACATTGTCTCCGTGCATGGAGGGAAGAAACAAAAAACAAAAAACAAAATAAAAATTAGGAAGGACTCCGTACACCCAAAGGCTCCGTGCACAGAGAGAGAAATAATTTTTTTTTATTTATGTTTTTGTGTTCATTTTTAGGCTCATTACGAGATATCAAATGAAGTCGAAATATTACATTCTTAATATCGTTTTGAAGCACTCGCGGCATAGTATTACACGTCGTTAACGGTGCGTGAAACGGTCAATCGTAGCAAATATTATGGGACGTCAAAGTAAGCATTTTCAAACTATATTTCGAAATTTTCGATAACAAGCTAACTTTAAAAATTCATCGACGATTGTACGATAGTCGAATCGATAAATGTTTTACATTCTCTCAAAACTCATTTTGAGAACTATATCGTAGAGACATCGAATGATCTAAATAGATATAAAAAATAGTTAAACGGACATTAAACGTATGCGTTAAAAAATACGCATAAGTCTTTTTCTTAAAAAAATCAATTATTTTATTACTATTTCGAAATTTTCGATAATAAGCTAACTTTAAGAATTCGTCGACGATTGTATGGTAGTGGAATCGATAAATGTTTTACATTCTCTCGAAACTCATTTTGAGAACTATATCGTAGAGATATCAGATGATCTAAATAAATATCGAGAATAGTTAAACGGAGATTAAACGTATGTGTTAAAAATGCGTATACGTCGTTTTTTCTTTAAAAAACCAATTATTTTATTACTATTTCGAAATTTTCGATAACAAGCTAACTTTAAGAATTCGTCGACGATTGTATGATAGTGGAATCGATAAATGTTTTACATTCTCTCGAAACTCATTTTGAGAACTATGTCGTAGAGATATCAGATGATCTAAATAAATATCGAGAATAGTTAAACGGAGATTAAACGTATGTGTTAAAAATGCGTATACGTCGTTTTTTCTTTAAAAAACCAATTATTTTATTACTATTTATTCTTTTTTCGCAACAATTTTCTCAATGCATCATTTTGCTCAAAAAAATTATGTGGTATGACGAAAAAAATTTTCTCCATGCACGGAGTGAATATGTTTTTTTTTCATCATTTTATATATTGAATTATTACTAGAAAATTAAATTTTATCTCAAACTATTAAAAAATACTGATTAATAATAAAAAAATTGAAGAAAAAAATTAAAAAGAATTCTAAATTGAAAAAATTATTATTTATAACGTAAAACTACACAGAAAAAAATTCTCAAATCTAAGTTTCTATTTGGAATTATTAAGAGAAAAGAATTATAAATTGAAAAAAAAATTATAATGTAAACAACACAAATAAGAGTGATTGAGAATGGAGTGGTGGGAGGTATGAAAATTACCTGTTGCAGTAGTTTCTTACAGTATAATAAAATACTTTAAGGTAAATTTTTTTTTTATATATTTCGACTTCGTTTGATTATGTTTTATTACATTATAATAAAATATTTTAAAGTTAATATTAAGTTTTATTATGAAAAGAAAAGAATTAAAAAATTTTAAAGTAAAAAAAAAA
>NC_036247.1:33326621-33331072 GCF_002742605.1 Olea europaea var. sylvestris
ATGTTTTACATTCTCTCGAAACTCATTTTGAGAACTATATCGTAGAGATATCGAATGATCTAAATAAATATTGAAAATAGTTAAACGGAGATTAAACATATGTGTTAACAACTGCGTATAAGTTGTTTTTTCTTAAAAAAATCAATTTTTTTCTTTTTAATTCTTTTCTCTTCCAAATAAAACTTAATTTTTTAGTTTTAACGAAAAAATTATTTGTATGTTAAAAAAATGAAGAGAAAAGAATTAAAAAAAATTATATATAGTGTGGTTTCCGTGCATGGATAATTATTCAATTTTTATTTATTTTTTACTTTTCCGTTCTCCATTTTCATACGCTATGGCCACGCCTTTTCAAATCAACTCATTTGCTTATATTATATATGCAGTGTAAGAGAAGTAATATGAATTTATGTAACACGCAACTTTCCATACCTCCCGTCTTACTTCATGATGACCACTTTTATAAGTAAAAAAAAAAAAAATCACTTTTAGTAAAGAAAAAATTTAAAAATAAATATATTAACAAAAAATATTTCTAATATATGTAAAAATTACTTATATAAGTAAAAAAATTTGTTTAAAATTATTTAGAAGTAAAAAATAAAATAAAGTTATGAAAATTAAATGAAGAATATATAAATATTATTTAATTAAAATTGAAAAATTTACTTTATAAATAATTATTTTTTTTATCAATTTATATAAATTTCTTTTTAATTCTTTTCTCTTTCAAATAAATTTTATTTAATTTTTTATAATTCTTTTGCCCTACCAACCTTTGAGTGACTGTTGTATCGTTCGAAGAATAGGTCTGCTGTTAGGGTTTTAATTCTTACACCAACAAGGGAGTTGGTCATCCAGTAACTACCACTTCAAGTTATTTTACGTGCGAACCTGAGTTTGTTATTTAAATGTTTGTGTATGTGGATATTCTCTTTCAATTTACAACTGCATGAGTTATTTTTGAACTACAGGTATAGCCTCTCAAATTGAAGTTGCTAAAGAAAAGCATTTTGTAAAATTCAATTTACAATTTATTTGCAATATCAGATAAAAAAAAAATCTTCATGTGCATTAAACAAAAAAATACAAAAAATAATTAAAAATAAATTATCGTTGACATATATACAATCACAACATTCATTATACTTATTTATAAGAATAAGAATAAATTATCGTGACATAAAATATACAGTCGACCAAAATATGGGAATCAAACAAACATTTCTTATTTCCAAATATTTTTTGTACAATCTATAAATTTTACGCTAATAAAATCAAAATAAATACAAAATTCGTGCAATGCACAAGACGCAGACTAGTTATATAATTTATCATTAACTATTTCTTTGCATCCTCTCTCTTGTAGTCCCACATCCCCATTGAAGACATTCGTCTCTCTGTTCCTTTATTCGTTAGTAGCTACATGTACAACAATTCACATTGTTGCATTATAGTTGCACTTACTCGATCTGCAAATTGCAATGACGAGGAAATGGCATTACGTTGAGACATGGCATTAGAAATGGTATGCACTTTACATATAATGTCAACTAATTTAGCTTCCGTTTGGCAAAATTATAAAACTTTATGAATTGTCAAAATTTATTTCCAACCACATAATAGCAACTCATCTATGTGAGCTATTTTTCACCTTTGGATAAAAAGACATGTGGCCTTATTTTGACAGTCGAGGCTTCTTCTCATAGGCGTCACTCCATCAGTCATAGGTTCAAGGACCTTAGCTGTTTTGAAAAGTAGCCATCCTATAGCCTAGAGCCATAAATGAATCAAATATGGACCATATCTGCCTATATTTGATCCGATCCGATAATCCAATGAATATTCGATTTTTAAATTCATATCCGATTATCTATGTTATCGGATATCCAATCTGATAATTCGATCCGAAATTGAAAATTTTGGAAAGAATTTTTTTTTTTATTATATTAATCAACTTCTATGTCTACAATTAAAAGACCTAGGTATATAGATTGCAAATTCTGTGATATCCTAGTGAATATTTGATGTGAGAAGTGGAAAGTTCGAAATTATGAAAGAAACTCGAACTTGTTGACCCTTTTCGTTGTTTACTTTTATAAAATAAATTAGTTAATTTTTTTTATCTTATTTTAATTAATAAAAACTTATAAATTCTCTAAATATTTCAGTTAACAATATTATACTACTATTTAATGTTATTTATTATTTTGAAATTATGTGTAAAGTATAATACAAATTTCAAAATGAAAAAAAAAGGAAAAGAAAAAAGAGAGATTGTAATAAATTATGTGATAATATATAAAATCCATTGTATTATTATTATAACAAATCAGATCAAGGTGTCATGGAATTAGATTGATCTATATTCATATTTGTTTCAAATATGGTTATAGGACTGTGACTCTTAGAGCATTTTGAAGAGGCTTTTTATTTTTAAGAAGTATATTCTATCATTTGAAGAGTATCTACAAATTTAGAGAGTTAAAATTTTGAAGTACTCCAACAAAATCTTTATATTTAATACTTAATTTTATTACTCAAAAAAAATATTTATTATTTTTTTTTATATTTTATTTTAACTAGCATTTCTTTATATTATTTTATTATTTTTCTACATTGAAAATTGAAACACCTTGAATGCATTTAATTATCGAGAGTTGAGTTCAACTCTCAAAATTTGGACAGCCGAACTCAACTCTCTACTTTAAAATGTTAATTTAAAGAGTCTTTTGAAATATGATTTTAGAGATTGACTCTTTAAAATGGAGAGTATCTCATGTTTAAATATTATCTAGGAGACGATCTTAATCTATCTCCCATTAATTTTATCAAATTCAGATCAAAATCTTATCCATGGACAATCCTAACATGATATTGATATTCAATTCAAATTTGAAATCAAACTTAAATTGCTTAATTGTAAGTGGTTAGATACAAATTTATGTTACAAAAATATTTACAGAAATTATAATGTTAATGAATTTAAACTTCTTAATGGCTCGTGCATGACTATGATATGCTTCTCTCAAACATTTCAAATACTCGAAAACACGTGTTTGTATTTAGTGATAAGTCAAATAAATTTTCAACACTCGAGAAGTTATGTATAGATATTAAAATGTAAATTGATGGCAGCTAAAGACCACTTCATCTATATTTTTATAGAAATTTTCAAAGAAATTAGAGTCGGACCAAGGTTGCCAGCTTGCGATCGACTCTTGATGCTTTAATAATTGGTAAGAAGAAGCCAAAATTAATGTCAAATTAAGTAGATTAATATACTAATCAAGTGGATCAACTTTTGCTTAACTTTAATACAAGTCAATGCAAGTGAAGACGATTGTCTTATAATTATAGTATTGTTCACAAGGATACCATATGTTTCTTTATTATTATTTTCTTCGTACATTTCAAACTTAAATCGATTTCTTTAATCTAATTAATGTACTTAAAACAATTTTTTAATCTTAAACTTAAAGAATTTCTGTACTCAAAAAGACCTAGTAAATGTCTAATAAAAGAACAACTAGGTTTGGTTCAAATTAATCACATAATTAATTGCTCAAAATAATAATGCAAGGTTTCATTAATATGGACAGTTAATTCAAATTTGACCAATTGAGATAAGGGACAAAAGAGTAATTATGTAAACCAGTTTCACACGGTTCTACTCTTGTAGTCTCATGTCCAAAAAGCATGTTTCACACCGGTTATTATTATTATTATTTTATATATTTGGATTTGAACTATCTTTTAAATTTAATTGAACTTCTTAAGTGAATTGTTTTTCATTTTTGAGGCCCCATATGATTTGAGGCCCTAGGCCATTGCCTTGTTAGTCTTACCCCAGGGCCAGCCCTGTTCTAAAACGTAAACCGACAAGTTGCTCGAGGCATTTGTTATAAAGATGTTATATCCATCAATCATAGAGAAATCTTATACAAAAGATCTCTTGGAATAATTGAAGCAAGTGATGCATTTCACATTAAGATGCTAATTACCTTTGATTTACTCTACAGCAGTTTATAACATCTTTTCTAGGCTATGGAAGGTCATGCACCTCAACTGAGGTAATGCATCACTTCAGCTATCTTATAAGATATGGCCCTGATTGGGTCAGATATGATAGTAATATGGGGTGCAAGTCTGATAAGACTTGTTAATTAGTTGCCACATGATCGATACTTAGAGTCTTGACGAATGAGGAGTAACAATATCTCCATAGTAATAATAAGTCTAAAAATGAAAACATGCATAAAGTAACTTAACATGGTATGTTATGGACAATATCCAAGATATTAAGGGTGGAAGGTCTAAGACGAGCGGGGTTTATTAATGCTTATGTCCTTAGATATTAATATAAGATCAATTTTCTACTTTTCATTGAAGTTAAATGATTTAATCCCGTTTGCTGTAGCTCAAAATCAATTTTTAATATATCTAGATCC
>NC_036247.1:33331657-33336371 GCF_002742605.1 Olea europaea var. sylvestris
AAGTCAAATAAATTTTCAACACTCGAGAAGTTATGTATAGATATTAAAATGTAAATTGATGGCAGCTAAAGACCACTTCATCTATATTTTTATAGAAATTTTCAAAGAAATTAGAGTCGGACCAAGGTTGCCAGCTTGCGATCGACTCTTGATGCTTTAATAATTGGTAAGAAGAAGCCAAAATTAATGTCAAATTAAGTAGATTAATATACTAATCAAGTGGATCAACTTTTGCTTAACTTTAATACAAGTCAATGCAAGTGAAGACGATTGTCTTATAATTATAGTATTGTTCACAAGGATACCATATGTTTCTTTATTATTATTTTCTTCGTACATTTCAAACTTAAATCGATTTCTTTAATCTAATTAATGTACTTAAAACAATTTTTTAATCTTAAACTTAAAGAATTTCTGTACTCAAAAAGACCTAGTAAATGTCTAATAAAAGAACAACTAGGTTTGGTTCAAATTAATCACATAATTAATTGCTCAAAATAATAATGCAAGGTTTCATTAATATGGACAGTTAATTCAAATTTGACCAATTGAGATAAGGGACAAAAGAGTAATTATGTAAACCAGTTTCACACGGTTCTACTCTTGTAGTCTCATGTCCAAAAAGCATGTTTCACACCGGTTATTATTATTATTATTATTATTATTATTATTATTATTATTATTATTATTATTATTATTTTATATTTTTGGATTGGAAACCACTATTTATGTTGGATTGTCCCTGTTTTGCTCCATTAAAAATTTTGGTTAGAATCAACTATTAATTTATATGTTGGACGCACCACTTTTCAATCTCACATTCCATAAACTTTTATCTCAATCTACTAAAAATTTGATTTATATCTAAACCAAACAGGGGCTAAGTAAACTATTCAACTAATCTCGACTACTATTCGGTATTATATTTTTAAGTATAGAGATACATTGAGCACTCACATGCCGACATAAAAAATGACAAGACCATTTTTTGTGTGATTTGACAAAGTTTACATCGAGGTGGAACCACTATAAATTGTTGCAATAATTAGATTAGTAACTTTGGAGCTTCTTCTTTATTGAATCATTTTTCATTCCTGCAACCTAACTTAGCCAAATTTGTTGAGACTTTTTATGATACATTTTCGTGTACATCCTTCTTTCTCTAGATAACATACATATTTCTTTTTACTTGTTCTTTTGGTCATGGTCATGGTCCATTATCATTGTACCTAGAGGGGGATTGATTGAGGCCGATATTAAAATTTCCACATGTTCCATCCATTTAATTTCTGTTGACTTATAGCTTAGATTATTTGTTGTACAGTTAATTTAATACATGTATAATTTCCATCCATATGTATCAGTGGAAGCCAAAAAAATCCCGCCGCTTAGACTTTCGAGGTGTTTTGCAAAAAAAAATAAAAAATAAAAAAACTTAAACCGTTAGAGATGAGATAATATTTATTATTATTAATTAAATTTTCGAGGTTCAAAGGCTCATTTGAAGCACTTATTAAATGATTCGATGATTAAATATATATTATTTAAATATTTTCTTCACCACAACTATCCTTCAAAATATATTTTTAATTATTCAAAGTTACTGAAAAGTTGAAGTTGGAAGCATAGGATTTGATATTCAATTCAAATTTGAAATCAAACTTAAATTGCTTAATTGTAAGTCGTTAGATACAAATTTATGTTACAAAAATATTTACAGAAATTATAATGTTAATGAATTTAAACTTTTTAATGGCTCATACATGACTATGATATGCTTCTCTCAAACATTTCAAATACTCGAAAACACGTGTTTGTATTTAGTGACAAGTCAAATAAATTTTCAACACTCGAGAAGTTATGTATAGATATTAAAATGTAAATTGATGGCAGCTAAAGACCACTTCAGCTATATTTTTATAGAAATTTTCGAAGAAATTAGAGTCGGACCAAGGTTGCCAGCTTGCGACTGACTCTTGATGCTTTAATAATTGGTAAGAAGAAGCCAAAATTAATGTCAAATTAAGTAGATTAATATACTAATCAAGTGGATCAACTTTTGCTTAACTTTAATACAAGTCAATGCAAGTGAAGACGATTGTCTTATAATTATAGTATTGTTCACAAGGATACCATATGTTTCTTTATTATTATTTTCTTCGTACATTTCAAACTTAAATCGATTTCTTTAATCTAATTAATGTACTTAAAACAATTTTTTAATCTTAAACTTAAAGAATTTCTGTACTCAAAAAGACCTAGTAAATGTCTAATAAAAGAATAGGTTTGGTTCAAATTAATCACATAATTAATTGCTCAAAATAATAATGCAAGGTTTCATTAATATGGACAGTTATTTCAAATTTGACCAATTGAGATAAGGGACAAAAGAGTAATTATGTAAACCAGTTTCACACGGTTCTACTCTTGTAGTCTCATGTCCAAAAAGCATGTTTCACACCGGTTATTATTATTATTATTTTATATATTTGGATTTGAAATCACTATTTATGTTGGATTGTCCCTGTTTTGCTCCATTAAAAATTTTGGTTAAAATCAACTATTAATTTTAGTCACACATGTTGTGGGACGCACCACTTTTCAATCTCACATTCCATCAACTTTTATTTCAATCTACTAAAAATTTGATTTATATCTAAACCAAACAGGGGCTAAGTAAACTATTCAATTAATCTCGACTACAATTCGATATTAGATTTTTAAGTATAGAGATACATTGAGAATTCACATGCCGACATAAAAAATGACAAAACCATTTTTTGTGTGATTTGTCAAAGTTTACATCGAGGTGGAACCACTATAAATTCTTGCAATTCATTAGATTAGTAACTTTGGAGCTTCTTCTTCATTGAATCATTTTTTCATTCCTGCAACCTAACTTAGCCAAATTTGTTGAGACTTTTTATGATACATTTTCGTGTACATCCTTCTTTCTCTAGATAACATACATATTTCTTTTTACTTGTTCTTTTGGTCATGGTCATGGTCCATTATCATTGTACCTAGAGGGGGATTGATTGAGGCCGATATTAAAATTTCCACATGTTCCATCCATTTAATTTCTGTTGACTTATAGCTTAGATTATTTGTTGTACAGTTAATTTAATACATGTATAATTTCCATCCATATGTATCAGTGGAAGCCAAAAAAATCCCGCCACTTAGACTTTCGCGGTTTTTTGCCCCCAAAAAAAAAAAAAAAAACTTAAACCGTTAGAGAAGAGATAATATTTATTATTATTAATTAAATTTTCGAGGTTCAAAGGCTCATTTGAAGCACTTATTAAATGATTCGATGATTAAATGTATATTATTTAAATATTTTCTTCACCACAACTATCTTTCAAAATATATTTTTAATTATTCAAAGTTACTGAAAAGTTGAAGTTGGAAGCATAGGAGTATTAAAAATTATATAAAGGAAAGGAGTGAATTGTCCAAATGGTCACTGAACTTTGCAAAAAGTTTCTAAAGGGTCACTGAACTTTTAAAATCACCTAAATGATCACTGAACTTTGCAAAAGTTTCTACGGGGTCATTGAACTTTAAAAATCACCTAAATGGTTACTGAACTTTGTAAAAGGCTTCTCAGGGATCACTGAATTCAATGATTTCGTGGAAATCTTTTTCAAAGTTCAGTGACCATTTAGGTGATTTTTAAAGTTTACTGACCTCTTGAAAACTTTTTACAAAGTTCAATGACCATTTGGGCACTCCGAAGGAAAGATTCAAAACATTTATTTATAAACACTTGAAAGAACGAGTGGGGAAAAAAACTAGGAAATTTCTATCAGTGCGCTTTTACATTGTTTAGTTTTTGAAGCAAAATGACGTTTATTTGTAATTTATTTGAGACTAAATGAAAAATATGGATAATTACTCGATTATTTGGTTTAACTTAACTCTGTAATTACTTTATTTCGAAAAAAAACTGGTGCATACTTAAAATAATCATCATTCATTTATAAAAATTGTGAACTTATTAAATTTTTTATCAAAAATATTTATTTTATATAAATATTATGAGTAATTATATCAATAAAAGTTGATAAAAAGTGGACGTTATTTCAATAAAATTTTAATGGGTAACAAAAGGTAATTATTTATGAAATCATTTGCATATCAACTAATAAACATTAGTGACTTTTCTAAGTAGTATTATTTTTAACGTAAAATATTCAGACACGGGTTGTTTCTTATGTAGTTAACAATATCCATATTTGTCTTTTACTAAGATTTTGTATTTCTTTTTCAATTACAATAATTGCATGTCTAACTCAAGCTGTTCTAACTCAAGCTGTTCTAACTCAAGCTGTTCACATCTTGTGTGTGCAACACATGTTTAAGACAGGGTCCATGTTTGAGTCCCTTTTCTAAGAATAAATTTAGTAAAAATTGAATTATTAGTTTTTTTTTTCAGACCTTCCGTTAAAAATACGAAAAATTTTGAATTTACATGCAAAGTTATTTTAATGAGAAAATGTTTAATTTGACAAAACAAATGAGTTTTAAAGGATGAGGCTCAAATAGGGGCCTAGATACATTATATATATCTATAGTTAATGCTGAGAATTTGAAAATTGTCGAGTATCTACCCATGAGCTCGGTTCAGGCTCGGCTCGTTGCTCGTGGGCGAGCTCGACTCGGCCCACGAGCTCGTGTACTCACGAGCCACGAGCTCGTGGGCCGAGCC
>NC_036247.1:33337177-33358741 GCF_002742605.1 Olea europaea var. sylvestris
GGTCACTGAACTTTGCAAAAAGTTTCTAAGGGTTAATGAACTTTTAAAATCATCTAAATGATCACTGAACTTTGCAAAAGTTTCTACGGGGTCATTGAACTTGAAAAATCACCTAAATAGTAACTGAACTTTGCAAAAGACTTCCGGGGATCACCGAATTCAATGACCTCGTGGAAACCTTTTGCAAAATTTAGTGATCTCGTGAAAACTTTTTACAAAATTCAGTGATCATTTAGGTGATTTTTAAAGTTCAGTGATCCAGTAGAAATGTTTTACAAAGTTCAGTGACTATTTAGGTAATTTTTAAAGTCCAATGACCTCTTGAAAACCCTTTACAAAGTTCAACGACCATTTGGACACTCTGAAGGAAAGATTCAAAACATTTATTTATAAACACTTGAAATAACGAGTGGGGAAAAAAACTAGGAAATTTCTATCAGTGCGCCTTTACATTGTTTAGTTTTTGAAGCAAAATGACCTTTATTTGTAATTTATTTGAGAGTAAATGATTTTTTGACCGTTATTTTATTATTCAAGCCGTAGTTTTTGACTTCTTCTCTCACATGTGGATCCAATTTTTCTTTTGACGGTCAAAAAATCAATTCTCAAAATCCCTACCAAACGGGCCCTAATAAACATTATTGACTTTTCTAAGTAGTATTATTTTTAACGTAAAATATTCAGACACGGGTTGTTTCTTATGTAGTTAACAATATCCATATTTGTCTTTTACTAAGATTTTGTATTTCTTTTTCAATTACAATAATTGCATGTCTAACTCAAGCTGTTCTAACTCAAGCTGTTCTAACTCAAGCTGTTCACATCTTGTGTGTGCAACACATGTTTAAGACAGGGTCCATGTTTGAGTCCCTTTTCTAACAATAAATTTAGTAAAAATTGAATTATTAGTTTTTTTTTTCCTTCAGACATGCGGTTAAAAATACGAAAAATTTTGAATTTACGTGCAAAATTATTATAATGAGAAAATGTTTAATTTGACAAAACAAATGAGTTTCAAAGGATGAGGCTCAAATAGGGGCTTAGATACGTCATATGTATCTATAGTTAATGCTGAGAATTTGAAAATTGCCGAGTATCCGTAAAATAAATGATTAATATGCTTGACCATCAAGTGAGGACATCGTGGTGGCTGATTCGACATTATCAGAAAATGAAATGCTTTTGAAAATTGTATTGTGACATAATTTTTAGTATATATAGCATATATAGATAATGCACCTCGTGATTCTTGGTCTCATCATACCACATATATTTGTATTAGTAGTTGAAATTTGTGTAAAGCAAATATGTGATATGTATGTCGGGCATCTAGATCAAATTCAATTCAATCTTCCACCTCTAATTTGGATGTCTACAACGCTAGACGTACTAATTTACTTAAGCTCCAATATATCTAGTTCGGTTTCCTTTGACCTCTATCAAGATCTTGAGTTCAACGCTCACAAAAGCCTACTCTTAATTCACAATGACTATTTTGAGTTGAAATTACTCATGTCCTCGTCTACAGGAGATTATTTGACTTAAAACACAAGGACAATAACTACAGTTCTGCCACATGATTGGCTAAGTCAAGATTTGTATAGTAAAATATCCAATTTTACCATTTTATAGAAAGTATATGACTAATTAATTTGCATCGCTTTCTTGTACATTGTAAATTATCCATTTTTTTATTAACATAATTAATTTAAAATCTTTGCATGCATTACGTGTCAAATAATATAATCAAGTAATACCTATCTACGGGACTATTTTAAGCATCTGAATTTGACAATGGGGCTATGACTTTGGCTCTCTGAATTGCATGCCATTAATTAGTCTTTGGATTCTGTGAGAAATTAGGAGGCAGAAAAGACCTAGTAATTAAAGCTAAGAGTGAGAGCTTCTTCTGAAAATAATTGAAATCAAAGAGTCTTACAAATATATATAAGTTCAAAGGCTCATTTGAAGCACTTATTAAATGATTCGATGATTAAATGTATATTATTTAAATATTTTCTTCACCACAACTATCTTTCAAAATATATTTTTAATTATTCAAAGTTACTGAAAAGTTGAAGTTGGAAGCATAGGAGTATTAAAAATTATATAAAGGAAAGGAGTGAATTGTCCAAATGGTCACTGAACTTTGCAAAAAGTTTCTAAAGGGTCACTGAACTTTTAAAATCACCTAAATGATCACTGAACTTTGCAAAAGTTTCTACGGGGTCATTGAACTTTAAAAATCACCTAAATGGTTACTGAACTTTGTAAAAGGCTTCTCAGGGATCACTGAATTCAATGATTTCGTGGAAATCTTTTTCAAAGTTCAGTGACCATTTAGGTGATTTTTAAAGTTTACTGACCTCTTGAAAACTTTTTACAAAGTTCAATGACCATTTGGGCACTCCGAAGGAAAGATTCAAAACATTTATTTATAAACACTTGAAAGAACGAGTGGGGAAAAAAACTAGGAAATTTCTATCAGTGCGCTTTTACATTGTTTAGTTTTTGAAGCAAAATGACGTTTATTTGTAATTTATTTGAGACTAAATGAAAAATATGGATAATTACTCGATTATTTGGTTTAACTTAACTCTGTAATTACTTTATTTCGAAAAAAAACTGGTGCATACTTAAAATAATCATCATTCATTTATAAAAATTGTGAACTTATTAAATTTTTTATCAAAAATATTTATTTTATATAAATATTATGAGTAATTATATCAATAAAAGTTGATAAAAAGTGGACGTTATTTCAATAAAATTTTAATGGGTAACAAAAGGTAATTATTTATGAAATCATTTGCATATCAACTAATAAACATTAGTGACTTTTCTAAGTAGTATTATTTTTAACGTAAAATATTCAGACACGGGTTGTTTCTTATGTAGTTAACAATATCCATATTTGTCTTTTACTAAGATTTTGTATTTCTTTTTCAATTACAATAATTGCATGTCTAACTCATGCTGTTCACATCTTGTGTGTGCAACACATGTTTAAGACAGGGTCCATGTTTGAGTCCCTTTTCTAAGAATAAATTTAGTAAAAATTGAATTATTAGTTTTTTTTTTCAGACCTTCCGTTAAAAATACGAAAAATTTTGAATTTACATGCAAAGTTATTTTAATGAGAAAATGTTTAATTTGACAAAACAAATGAGTTTTAAAGGATGAGGCTCAAATAGGGGCCTAGATACATTATATATATCTATAGTTAATGCTGAGAATTTGAAAATTGTCGAGTATCTACCCATGAGCTCGGTTCAGGCTCGGCTCGTTGCTCGTGGGCGAGCTCGACTCGGCCCACGAGCTCGTGTACTCACGAGCCACGAGCTCGTGGGCCGGGTCGGGCCGAGCCCACGAGCGACTTAATCTTAATCCCGCTCTTCTCTGACAATCTTCCTATATTTTAACACCACTATTGTTAATGATTTGACTGGCCACGAGTCGAAAATTGCAACTTGTCCCAATACCAACCATCGGTATAGATTTTTATTGTACAAAAAAATAATAAACAAGTCGTGTGACGACGGCTTAAAATTTCTTCACTTATGTTTGTTTGGTAAGGTAGATCCCATAGTTATGCTCAACTTAATAATTTCTCAACATGAGTTTAGTTTGGTTACGTGAGATTGAGCTCTTTACGAAGGTTGAATCTTTGCAAGATAAAAATAAAGAGGAAATTTCATTGGGTGTTAAAATTTGGCTTTGCATTATCAAAAATGTCACCTTTTAAATTTTCTATTTTTTTATTTTTTTGCAAATTTTTCAAATTTTATTGATAAAATTTTATTTTTTTTCCACATTTTTAGACGAGCCGGCTCGTTGGACGGGACCCCCGCTCGGCTCGGGCTCGTCAAGAGCAGCCCACGAGCCAAGCCGGTTCGGCCCAATTGACATCCCTACAAGTATCCGTAAACTAAATGATTAATGTGCTTGACCAGCAAGTGAGGACATCGTGGTGGCTGATTCGACATTATCAGAAAATGAAATGCTTTTGAAATTTGTATTGTGACATAATTTTTAGTATATATAGCATATATAGTTAATGCACCTCGTGATTCTTGGTCTCATCATACTACATATATTTGCATTAGTTGAAATTTGTGTAAAGCAAATATGTGCTATGTATGTCGGGATCTCGATCAAATTCAATTCAATCTTCCACCTCTAATTTGGATGTCTACAACGCTAGACGTACTAATTTACTTAAGCTCCAACATATCTAGTTCGGTTTCCTTTGACCTCTATCAAGATCTTGAGTTCAACACTCACAAAAGCCTACTCTTAATTCACAATGACTATTTTGAGTTGAAATTACTCATGTCCTCGTCTACAGGAGATTGTTTGACTTAAAACACAAGGACAATAACTACAGTTCTGCCACATGATTGGCTAAGTCAAGATTTGTATAGTAAAATATCCAATTTTACCATTTTATAGAAAGTATATGACTAATTAATTTGCATCGCTTTCTTGTACATTGTAAATGATCCATTTTTTATTAACATAATTAATTTAAAATCTTTGCATGCATTACGTGTCAAATAATATAATCAAGTAATACCTATCTATGGGACTATTTTTTAGCATCTAAATTTGACAATGGGGCTATGACTTTGGCTCTCTGAATTGCATGCCATTAATTAGTCTTTGGATTCTGTGAGAAATTAGGAGGCAGAAAAGACCTAGTAATTAAAGCTAAGAGTGAGAGCTTCTTCTGAAAATAATTGAAATCAAAGAGTCTTACAAATATATATAACCTTGCTGTCCAATAGATTAACAAGTCTTGTATACGCAAAGAAATCCTCAAAATCTTTCAGAAAAAGAGGGCTAGAGAGAGAAGTGAGAGAGACACAGAAGAGAGAGAGATGGGAAGATCTCCATGTTGTGACAAGGCTAATGTGAAGAAGGGACCGTGGTCACCAGAAGAAGATGCAAAGCTAAAGAACTACATAGAGAGTCATGGCACTGGAGGAAATTGGATTGCTCTCCCACAAAAAGCTGGTAGATATTTATGGGCTTTTTTTTTTTTTTTTTTTTTTCACAATTCAAATTCCTTGTTTTCTCTCTGCTTTGTTAATCTAGTGCTATTGATTTTGCATTTTCAGGGCTCAAAAGATGTGGAAAAAGTTGCAGACTGAGATGGCTCAACTATCTGAGACCAAACATTAAGCATGGAGAATTCTCTGATGATGAAGATAGAATAATTTGCGCCCTCTTTACCAGCATTGGTAGCAGGTATAATCCCTTCTTATCTCACTAATTGTTTTGTTTTTCCTATAATCTGATCTTCTAATCCAGTTGATTTATCCATCAGTTGATCTCTCTTAGAACAATCTACATGTATACATCTTTTTTCACCTCTCGTTCGGTTCCTCTAAAGATCTAAAACAGCTAAATTGTTACAGACGATGTTATAGTTTTGGAGTACCCCTCCATCTTCTAACTTGTTCTACTGAGAATGCATCTTAACCTTCTCATATCGTTGCCATATTAGATCTCTGATTCAAAGTTCAGATTTGATTATGACTTCTTAAGGTTAATAAACTAATTATCATTATCCAAAATTCAAAATGCAGATGGTCAATTATAGCAGCTCATTTACCAGGCAGAACTGACAATGATATAAAAAACTACTGGAACACCAAGCTCAAGAAGAAACTCATGGAAATGGCTCCATTTGCTCATCATAAAAGGTCTTATCATGGTGCAATCTGCCCAACGACAGCTAATTCATTTCTCCAAAATTCATCAGCATATCACTCTACAAACAACAACTATTATACCACTCCTCCAGCTAGGGTTTTTACTGGAGGCTTTGAATTCATGTCCAATATCCCATCAAATATCTTGGAAAACACCAACAGTTTTACCACTTGTTCTTCAAATTCTAGTACTCTTACAGCGTTCCAACCACAAGAAGGACTCGGGGCGGGGCCCGCGCAAAATTATCAAGTCAAAGATAATTACAATAATCTTCTCATCTTTGGAAATGAAGCGAGTTGCAGTTCCTCTGATGGAAGTGGGATTGATGAAGATTTAGGTTTACTAAACTATTTTGGAAGTGGGGTCGATGAAAATCAGAAGTTTACTCTTCCTGCTAATGGATATGCTGATGATCAAAACAAGGTAACAAATGGGTGTTTTACTGAAAATCCATTAGATTACAGCATTGAGGAGATTAAGCAGCTGATTAGCACTAATAACATCTGCAATAATCTCAATTATTTTGTGGATGAGATCAAGACAGAAGAACAAGTCTTGTACTACTGATCATCATAATTGATAAATGATTCTGACTGAATCAGAAGAAATTCAAGAGTAAAGTCCTGTTCATCGGTACGTGAAGATTCACGCAATTAGAAGGATTTGTGGATTTTTATGTAAAAACACCTTATTGATTTGTACTTGGTCAAAGTTTCCTTTTTGCATTTCTTTTTGGGGACTAGTACTGTTTATAAATATATGTATTTTTTTTTTTAATCTTTCTGATTTAATTATTCATAGTTATGACGGAGTTTTATCATCCAATTATTTCTTTATTGTCTTGACGGTAATCTTAATCCCGCTCTTCTCTGACAATCTTCCTATATTTTAACACCACTATTGTTAATGATTTGACTGGCCACGAGTCGAAAATTGCAACTTGTCCCAATACCAACCATCGGTATAGATTTTTATTGTACAAAAAAATAATAAACAAGTCGTGTGACGACGGCTTAAAATTTCTTCACTTATGTTTGTTTGGTAAGGTAGATCCCATAGTTATGCTCAACTTAATAATTTCTCAACATGAGTTTAGTTTGGTTACGTGAGATTGAGCTCTTTACGAAGGTTGAATCTTTGCAAGATAAAAATAAAGAGGAAATTTCATTGGGTGTTAAAATTTGGCTTTGCATTATCAAAAATGTCACCTTTTAAATTTTTTTATCAAAAAACCCTCTGAATTATTTGAATATCTTATATATTAATTTTCAAGCAAGGGTCTGCAAATTATGAATTTGCACAACAGGCCCTCGTCTCCAATCATCCAAATCTGCTGCTGAAAACTTGGAAAACATTTTTTTTCTTTTACAGTGTGGCGGAGGCCGCCGCCGTGCTGCTGTAATATAGAGCGGCGCTCGCCGTTGCAATTCAGCGTCGCTGCTCTGGACGGCGACTGTAAGCATTGCTGCCTCTATGGCAGATGCAGCGCTCGCTGCCGCACTCCTCGCCGCTGTCCTGTGAGTGCTGCTGCCTCTCCTCGTCGTTGCCGTCGCCTAAACTGCCTTTACCCTCTCTTTTTTTTTCTTACTTCGGCCCAAAATTTATAATCTTTTAAAATCAAAAATAAATTTTTAAAATTTAAAATAAAAAATAGATTGATCTTTTAAAATAAAAAATAAGTGTTAACTAATCAAATCATAACATTAATTGGATTGGAAAGTTAGCATTAAATGCCCCTAAAAAGAGAGACGTGGAAGGTAAGTTGGACATTTTTTACAAAAAAAAGTGACATTTTTTGATAAAATTAGGTCCACATGCAAATTTTTTGTTCATTATTAAAAAAAAGTGACATTTTTGATAATTCCCCTAAAATAAATAGCGCTGATAGTATGAAATTGGGAGACATCTTATTATAATTTATCATTGGCACATAAAAAATAGAGATTAGACTTTCGATTTACACGCCACACAACATTTTGTCTTTAATCAAAAACTCAATTAAGTCTTTGACTTATAGTCTAATGACTCTAATCAATTTAATTGAGCCATCATTGATGACCCTTTTGTTAAGGAATTATACATATAAAAGTGTGAACAAGCTTGACCGGAAATTTATAATTAATCCCACTTGAAGATAAGAAATGGAAACAAACAAGCCATTGATAGATTCCTTGAGGAAACAGTCCAAAAATGTTGACCTGAGCATATGATGTCTTAGTTGATTCTGTGTAATTGAGATTGTTTTGCTCTAAGGTTTTGGACAAAATGGATGATTTAATTTCTTCATACAAAAACACATTAAGAAAAGATTATTGCATTGACATCTTCACAGATTTGTCTGTTACTGACTAATAATAATAATAAATTCAGTGGTTGGCAGCTAACATTTTTTATATATTAATTGTTTGTAAAATTTCAGTATGCTGGGGAAAGGTTATCCAAGAATGTCTTTTCTAGTGGAATGCAAAGGTCAAATGATGTTAAACCTACTCGAACAATAAGTGTTGAAATTATATGATATCGAATCGATTGAAGAAGAATTTGATCGAAATAGGAAAAAGGCAATAGTGCAGAGAAAGTATTCGAACTCCAATTTAGGTCCATAATATCATTTCAGAAAGAGAATGATGAGACATGTAGAACCCACAGCAAAGCGGTGGTATACGATGGATTTTGGTCATTCGAGTTTGTTTAGGACTCGAAAAGTGCTTTTAAGTTTTAGTGCTATTTTTGTCATTTAATTTATTTTGATTTCTTTTCAATTTTAGCTTGTTTAAAGTAGGTTTTCATGTAAACCCTTTCAAATAAAGGTTAATTCATTGTTTTTAAGAATCTTTTCATTAACAAAATTCGTGAGTTATTCTTTTCATAATTCGATGAATTTCAAAATTCGTGTTCTTAAGGTTTTCACTTGAATTCCTTATTTCGCTCCATGTCATCATACTTTTGTAAGCAATTTCATAACTTATTTCATATTATTCAATTGCTTATTCTGCACACATAAAGGGATGACAATTATTATGAGGAATTATATTAGACACAAGTAATTGTTATTAAATTTCTGAAATTACTTGCATATTACAATAATTAAACATAGCACAATTTATTTCTTCACACGAACTACATATCCTCATTAAATATTTAAATTAATAAAGATAAAAATATACATGACAGTAGATGGAGATCACATGATTTCGTACAAAAATGTCTGATATATTGAAATTGCAAACTATTTATGAGGTACACCAAGGAGACTTGTCAAAAGATGCAAGAGAGGGTCGGTTCACCATAATACCCATTTATTGAAAATTTGAACATAGGATAATATAAAATAATAGGCGATTTCACTTTTATTTCTTCACTACGTTGAAAATATCACATCAAATTAATTTCCAGAGTAGAAACGAAATAATCAAGTTTTATACTTCGATATATGTATATGCATGAGTAATTAAATCTTTACAAGTTTTTGTTCTTAAATGAGGTAGTTTAATCCTATCAAAATTTTAAATTTTAGTCTCCTTGTCATTTGTAATTGTAAGCATAAATTGAAGACGAAAAGTTAAATCTGACTTGTATATAAAGAGGTGTGTTAAAAATTAAATTTAAATAAATAAAATTGCAATCTCTAATAAGTTAAATTTTGAAGTAAAATAACTTAGAGGCATCGAGTGCATTAGTCCAAACTCATTGTTTTTACAAAGATCTGATTTCAAGCCTTTTGTATCGAAGCACAATTTAGACAAAATGCACACCTTGAACTTTCTAACAATGTTCTTCTCTAGGACCATATAGACTAAATTCATGTCTTGTCTGGTCGATAAGGATCTCATATCATTGGCACATTACGACTAAGCTGCGGACTAACAAGCCCTTTCTGCTCTGCTCGATTCCTTGCTAGATGTTAAGGCTTTCTCACATCAGTGGCGTCCAATGCTTAAGATAGGGACATAAACAATACCCACTCCTCGCAGCATTAAACGTAGCTTGCCCACCGGAAGCAATAAATCAAGTACTTGATTCAATGTCAACTTCGGCATCACAATTAGTCAACTTGACTAATGCCCAACTCGACATGGGTAAAATATCAATCACTTTATTCAAATCCCGACTCCAACACTAGTGAAACCTAGCACTCACACAACACCAAAATCGCCTCCATGCGCATATAAGGGGACTCTTCAACATTCCAACTAGCGCATCTTTCCATTGCCTGAAAGGTTTCCCAAACGTGGTGGTATCTTACCACCATCTCTAGCAGCTCAACCTTCCACTGCTTGAAGGTTTTCATGAAAGAGTGGTTTCCTACCACCATATATACGGTATGTTGGGAATTGAATTAATCGTGCACAACGAAAAATGAAATAATTTTCAATTCCTGCCACGGATTTGCTTTGTGTTTAAATAGAAACTGTGATAAAAGATGTATATTTCTTGAATTCTGCAAACTCCTTTACTTATTTTGAACATGAATAATCACGATCTAACAATTCACAGTTATCAAATTGTCAAGCCTTCAATAAAAATTCACACAGGAGACAAGATTAAGAGAACTATGATTTTCTTTTCTTGTACTAGTAAGAATAATTATGTTATCTACTGATTTTTTAAACCCTAGCAGCCTATTAATACACATCTAAGTGGTCTTCGATTGTCTATTAAAATTAATCCGGTCCAATATTTAATCGATCAAATTAATTAACTTTGGTCCATGAATTAATTAATTCGGGCATATTAACAAACAACCCAATTAATTAATTGTCCAATACTTGTTAATTAATTAATCGATAAATCTCATTCTTTCAGTTCTACTTTTGTATGTGACCCATTAGATTTTCGATCACGATATCTAAATTATTATTTTGATCCAATCAAAATCGATAAATTAAAATATCCATTTCTAATTTATCACCAATTCATATGCGTCGTCCCAGATTGTCATCTAACAATATGTCAAGATAATACATGTAACGAAAATATCACATGGTATGACAAAACCAAACTTTTTTATCATGAAATTATAATCCCTTCTTCTATATGATCCAATCAATCACGAGGTATGGATACATGTCAATCTCAATTATCGATCATATTTTTCATTCCACTATTAAGTTAATATAAGTCGAAAACTCTTTTTCAACTTTTGAGTACACCTTGGCCAATAATTTCTTTATCAACTTAATTGACAAAATGTAAATCATAATCTTTTACTATTTAAAAGTGACGAATCCTCTATTGATCATTTACAACCTTCATATGATTTTTGACATACCAAACGATGCCGTATTAGCAACCCTTAACAAAGCAACATCCAACATCAACAAAGTATAATTGTCCTCATGTAAGGTACTATGATGATATCAAGTCAAAGGACCAATCCTACTACCGAACGTTAGAGATTAACCACTGACACTTGAATAGTTATCGATGTGAAATCTCCTAAGTAGGTATCTAATGTTTTATTCTATAACAAAGCATCCAAATGTTCATTTAAGTATCACCACATTTTAACTTGTGAAATTAGCTACTTCACAAGTAAGAAATGCTACACGTGATAGTCTATTCGTAATAAAGATATCTGTATCTCGTTATTATCTACGACCATGGATGATTTAAAATTTAGCATTTGCAATTTGTATCTCACAATTATAACTCTTTATGATTAATAAATCGCTAAAACTTAAATCTACGGACTCTATTATTTAATATTATTTATTAGAATAGTGATTCAAATAAATAATAGATCTTGCCGAAATAAATACAGTAAACATATTAAAAGTGTTTACAACCTAAATCGATTGGACATAGGGCATAACACTTATACGGAGTTTCACCTCCAAACTCACGATCTCTCCACGACATGATCACAATAACTTGCAAATCATGGCATCAACATTCTGCCAACAAGTTTTCTAGGCCTTATTAACTCAAAGCTATCGTCAACACAAGTTAATTCGAATAACTAAACTTCTTGCCCAAATCTGACAACCAACCAAAAAGATAATGATCCATTAGATCTCAATAACACAACTATTATCCGTTTGAGACTTCTCATAAGGATGGTATCAAGCCCAGGCAAATTGTCAACTAAAGCCATTCATAAATCCTCTCTAATGCTATCAACAAGCTCACTAAATTAGGCATATATACTTCACCCAATCAATAGTAGTAAATAACCATAAACTAGGATAATAGTCTTCATCAAGTCTGTAGTCGAGAATAACAACGTGCCAAAGCACTCTTCGAGCCAAACTAAAGTATAATAAACCAACATGTGCTGCTTTTATAAAGATGTTAATTGACGCTCAATCGATGGTCGACATTCCCAAAATCATGCACAATCCACAATCAAAACTATTAGAGCAGCTTAAACCTCACGACAACAGTCCCTCACAATCATTTTGCAAATTGGCACAATTCTATTTTTTGGAGTCTAGTTCTCAACCATAGTGCTCCAACGAGGTTTTTCGTTAAATTTCATACTACAATAGTATCGAGGTCTACAAGGAACACCCTAATAATGCACATATATGTGCTCTAATAACAACTGACACAGGTCGACTCTAAGTCTCATGAAGTGATAATTTTTCGCACGTGCAGAAGTAGTTTCACTCCATTCGACTACATTCCACCAACTTCCATGACAAGTCTAGACATGACATATTGTGCATTTTCCCTACAAGTATAAACACCCAAACGAATCACTGTATTGCACTTAGTTCTAAGGTGCTCGTCTATTCACAATGCATATCTTCTTGCTTGCTCGCATGCTCATGCATAACAGACGGTCCTCTCAAACCATACACGTTAGAGAGGAGCTCTCCTAACTTTTTCGAAGCATTACAGGTCATACGCATGCCGTACAATGCAATTCTTGTGCCTCTCACTTTCTAAGTGCATTTTAGCTTAATGCTTGTCGCTGTTAATCCATGGATAATTAGAAGTGCTTTCACAACATACTCGTTTCCACACTTTGACATCTTTCATATTCATCCAACTATGCAACATTACACGATGACCACATTTCTAGCCAATAGAACAATGAGACATGGCTAAAACTCATCGCTAGTGCACACAAGTTAGCAATCAAGGCCTTTATAGTGTTTCCTCTATAGTTCATTCGGCCTAGAGGTATCACTGTATCCTTAAAATAGCCCTTGAAGCATAACAATGCTCTATTGGTGCCATTGTATGTTGATAAAAATATAGGGAAATCTGAATACGTTAATGAACTCCAAGGCACGAAAAAACGTTATCTTTTAAGAGATGTTTCTCTCCCATTCAACAAAGTCACAACTGGGATATGATAGAAAATCTCTCTCAAGATACAATGGAGGCGTTTGATTCAAATTGGAACTATTTGATCAAACCCAGAAGACACTCGAAAATAACTGATTGATGCCAAGAGAAAGAAGGAAGAATAAATTATTTAATGTGTTTGCAAATGAGAATTCGCCCAGAATTTATAGAAACTGAGGCAACTGTTTGAATATGTGTATCCCTTGAAATCCTTGCGTACATCTATTGGAAGTGACTATTAAAAATGAACAGATGCACCTATTCAAAAATGAACAGGTCGAACCCCGTTGCGTAGCGACAAACACTAATTCGGGCGGCAAATCATTCGTAAAACAAAAAAATTAAACACATGCAAAATGATGAAAAATATCTAACATATCCCCCCTATTTTTTCAAAATTTTGATTTAGAAAAGATGAAGCGGCTGCATCACAAAAATTGATTGCCTACGTACCCTTAACGAGATCAAGCCACCGTAGTTTATGCAAACACACACAAAAGGCATCATCGTAGGAAATCGTACATAAATAAAAGTAGCTTTTGACTTTGAACTTTCACTTAGTGTAAACAACTCAAAGTTTTGTCAAGGTGTATGGTGAACGAATCTTGAACCAAGGACCCTATCATGACTAACCGGAGTCATTACACATACTATTTCGATAAAAAGGAGTGTATCTTTTATACCAATGCATTAATGGCCTTGTGTATATCCCGAATTTCATGAGTGCTTTAGAGACGGTCTAAATCTCATAGAAAACGGCCTGACTTTCTCACTCACATAGGTAAGTTCTTTATAAAGTGATTCTGCGAGTTACTTTCTCTCTCAATAGAACTTATTAAGGAATTAAATCCATCCTCAACCATGCAGAATACATACACTAGAGATTTTATGAATGGGTTTGAACTAATACTCTAGTGTCTCGTCTAAGTTAGATTTTAACTTGTTTGTACCCTTTGAACTTTGTTTATATTTCAAAACATAAGTAGGGCTCCCATTAAAGCTAACTGAAATTACGTAGACCTCAATCCCATTCCTTTCGATGTTTTCGCAATCATCTCTCTAGCCAATCCTTTTGTCAAAGGATCTGCTAGGTTATTCTTCGACTCTACATATTCAACGGTGATTACTCCTTGCTTAAGTAATCCTCGAAGAGACTAGTGTCTAATACTAAGATGTCGTTGCTTACCATTGTAAGTCTTGTTTGCTACCGAATACAAAGTAGCTTTACTATCACAATAGATCATCACAGCTGGAGATGGTTTCTCCCACAATGGGATATCTATTAGCAAATTTCTCAGCCATTCAGCTTCTTTGCTTGCATCAGCCAAAGCAATAAATTTTGCCAACATAGTCAAATCTGAGACGCATGTTTGTTTCTTAGAACACCAAGAAACAGTTGCACCTCCTAAAGTAAAAATCCAACCTGTTGTGGATTTAGAATTCGATTCTATGTTGTTCCAACTTGCATCGCTGTATCCTTCAAGTACAGCGGGAAATCCACGATAATGTAATTCATAATCAATAGTTCCTTTCAAGTATCTTAGGATTCTTGAAAACGCATTCCAATGTTCTTTTCCTGGATTGCTAGTGAATCAACACAATATGCCAACTGCATATGCAATGTCTGGTCTTGTGCAGTGCAAAGCATACATAAGACTTCCAATCACACTTGCATATTGTAGTTGGTCATAAGATCTACCAGTATTTTTCATTAACTTAATACTAGGATCTATCGGAGTTGATGCGGGTTTATGATCCATATGACCATATCTTTTAAGGATATTTTCAATATAATGAGATTGATTCAGCAATATGCATCCATCTTTTCTTATTATTTTAATCCCTAAGATCACATTTGCTTCGCCTAAATCCTTCATGTCAAAGTTAGACTCTAGCAATTATTTGGTCTCCTTAACACTTTCTAAGTTAGGACCGAAAATAAGCATGTTATCTACATACAAGCAAATAAGAGTACATGTGCCATTTCTACATGTAGAATAGATACATTTATCTGCTTCTTTAACCTTGAAACCGTTAGACAACATTACTTTATTGAACTTTTCATGCCATTGCATAGGGGCTTGTTTTAAACCATAAAGAGACTTAACTAGTTTACAAACCTTCTTTTCTTGTCCAGGTAAAACAAAACCCTCGGGTTGCTCCATATATACTTCTTCCTCCAAATCACCATTTAGAAAAGCCGTTTTTATATCCATTTGATGGACAACTAAATTGTGAGTTGAAGCAAGAGATAGCAACACGCGAATGGAAGATATCCTTGCTACGGGAGCGTAAGTATCAAAATAATCTATGCCATGACGTTGTTTAAAATCTTTAGCTACCAATCGAGCTTTATACTTATTTACAGAGCCATCTGCATTTAATTTCCTCTTGAAAATCCATTTACAACCTATTAGTTTAGAACCATGAGGTAAATCAACCAGTTTCCATGTTTGATTTGACATAATGGATCTCATTTCATCATTGATTGCTTCTTTCCAAAGTACAGCATCTCGAGAGGAAATAGCTTCTGAATATGTGACAGGATCACTATCATCATTGAGCATTAGCTTAATCTGATGTGTAATATTATTTACATCACCTTCTAGCAAATAAGTCACAAATTCAGATCCGAAAGTTTTTTCTTTTCTTTGTCTCTTACTCCTTCTAAGTTCTATTTTCGATTGTGGTTCAACAGAAGTATCATCAAGAGATTCTTCATGAATTCTCTTAGAAGAACTAGAAGTAGTATTATTTTCAGTTTGTATAGTTGAAGACTTGTATATATTTTCAAAAAATTCAGCTTAGAAGAACTAGAAGTAGTATTATTTTCAGTTTGTATAGTTGAAGGCTTGTATATATTTTCAAAAAATTCAGCATCAATTGATTCGATAACATCATATGATTCTAACTTCAGAAACCTATAAGCAGTACTATTTTTTGCATAACCTATGAATACACATTTATAAGTTTTACTTCCTAATTTAGTGATCTCTGGATTTGGTTTTCTCACATATGCGAGACATCCCCACACCTTGAGACGACGAATATTAGGTTTCCGATTGAACCACAACTCATATGGAGTTTTGTTAATCTTCTTCATAGGAATCCTATTCAGAGTATAACATGCACTTAAGATTGCTTCACCCCACCATTGATCAGGTAAACCAGAACTAATAAGCATGCAATTCACCATTTCAACTAAAGTCCTATTTTTCCTTTCTGCTACTCCGTTTGATTCTGGCGAATATGGTGGAGTAAACTCATGAACTATACCATTAGTTTCACAGAATTTTGCTAATTCTACTACTTGGTATTCACCTCCTCTATCAGAACGTAGGACTTTAATTTTTCGGTTTAATTGATTTTCCACTACTGCTTTATAAATAAGAAATTTGCTTAAAACTTCATCTTTACTTTTTAGTAAATATACATAAGCATATTTCGAAAAATCATCTATAAAGGTCACAAAGTACTTGTTCCCTCCACGTAAAACTTTACTATGCAGATTAGCCACATCGAAATGTATAAGACCAAGTAATTCAGATGTTCGCATAACAGATTTATGTGGTTTACACGTTATTTTACCTTGAACACATATTTCACATTTGTTAACATCATCAAACTTACATTTAGGAATAATTCCTAAATTATGCATGTTCTTAATGGATTTATAATTTATATGGCCTAATCTAGCATGCCATAAAGGTAAAGAATCAACAGTATAAGTAAAGTTATCATTTATTAGATTCATTTTGAACATACCATTACATGAGTAACCTTTTCCGACAAATACATTATTCTTAGATACTATAAGGCTATCAGACTCAATTACAAGCTTAAAACCTGCCTTGTTAAGGTGATCCCCAGAAATCAGGTTCTTGGTCATTTCAGGTTCTTGGTACGAACATTGTTACCCATTTTCACTTCTCTTCCATCGGTGCATTCTTTGTAAGTCTTGAACTGAGATTTGTCATTACTTACATGAATTGTAGCTCCGGTATCCAGCCACCATCCTACTTCAAATCCAACTGAGTTGGCTTCTTCTACCACAGCAACAAAGTTTGGATCATGATTTCCATCAGTCACATTTACTTGATCCTTCTTTGTTTTTTCGTTCTTTGCCTTCTCGTCTTTTATTCGATGTCGGCATTCACGAGCAATATGACCAGATTTCTTGTAGTAGAAACAATCCCCCTTGAATTTTTTCTTAGAGGTTTCTGCATAATCTTCCTTAGAACTGGAGGTTTTACGCTTCTTGTTACCCTTATGATTTCCTTGAACCATGTTTGCCTTTTCTGCCGCTTGATAATTATTCTCTTGTTTACGAGAGTCTTCCTCAATACGCAAATGACGCATGAGGGATTCCAGGGTATGCCTGGTTTCATCATGTTTGAGTTTTTTTTTTATAGCCATTCCATGGACTTGGTAATTTTGCAATAATGGCTCCAACTTGAAATGCATCAGGCAAGACAATTTCAGCATTCTTAAGATTACTAACAATAAGTTGTAATTCATGTACCTGGGTAAGAACAGACTTACTGTCCGTCATCTTGAAATCAAAGTAATTACCGATCAAGAATTTCTGATTGCTTGCTTCTTCAATACGATACTTGTTGTCCAATGCCAACCACAATTCTTTTGTTGTTCCGATAGTCCTGTGTGTGCTGTAAACAGAATCTGATAGTGCATTCAGAATATGGCCTCTGCACAGAAAATCATCATCCTTCCGTTTCTTCCGCTGTTCCTGCAATTCCTTCTTGCGTTCATCTGAATCATCTGCTTTTTCTTCTAGAATAGGCGCGAGATCATCACTTAGAATGTAGGACAGTTTGATTGCTGTCAAGAAGAATAAAACCTTCTCCTGCCAACGCGTGTAGTTATGTCCATCAAACCGATCAAGACGAATCAAATCTTGATTCATGACTTGAATTGAGGGTGCCACAAATTCATTTACTGTCAGATCTTGAAACGAAGACATTTCTTAAAACTGTTGATAAAAATGTAGGGAAATCTGAATACGTTAATGAACTCCAAGGCACGAAAAAACGTTATCTTTGAAGAGATGTTTCTCCCCCATTCAACAAAGTCACAACTGGGGTATGATAGAAAATCTCTCTCAGGATACAATGGAGGCGTTTGATTCAAATTGTGACTATTTGATCAAACCAAAAGACACTAAAAAATAACTGATGGATGCCAAGAGAAAGAAGGAAGAATAAATTGTTTAATGCGTTTGCAAATGAGAATTCGCCCAGAATTTATAGAAACTAAGGCGACTATTTGAATATGTGTATCCCTTGAAATCCTTGCGTACATCTATTGGAAGTGAATGTTAAAAATGAACAGATGCACCTATTCAAAAATGAACAGGTCAAACCCCGTTGCGCAGCGGCAAACACTAATCCGGGCGGCAAATCATTCGCAAAACAAAAAAAATTAAACACATGCAAAATGACGAAAAATATCTAACATTGTATCCTCACCGGATGCCCAACAAAGGCCTAAGTACCTCGATGGATTCTCAACGCCGTAGAGTACCTTAAACCTCCCCAGAGGTTCCTAAAACCGAACCTTAGTTGCCCATGTGACCTCTTAAGGATTTTGTACCATTAGGCTATGTTTGAGCCTCATTTTTCCCCCCTCTTTTGGGGGGGGGGGGGTTAAAAATGAGTTTTGTAATAATGATTTTTTTGGAGAACATATGATTAAAAAATAAGGAAATTTTTGGAGTTATGTAACAATATATAATTGAAAATGAGTTTGAAAAAAAAAATTAAATAATGTGGTTCAAACAGGGACTTAGAAATCTAAAGATAGCCCGCTTACTTTCCTTTCGTGAGGATAAGAATACAAGACAAGTTAGCTGAATGCTCACCAAGCATGACTCCCTTAAAAATAGAGTTAGCAAGAAAAATTCAAGTGACATCAATAGGCGTCTTTTGATCAAAAAATCATAATTTTCATAATTGATATTTCTAACCTCCAAATGACGCTTTTTTTGGTTCATAGCAAAGATAAGTCTTCAATACGAAGTCTATGAAGTTTTAGCCTCCACGGATACATGATCCTTGAGATATTGTACTCGCAATACACTGAAATTAAGACAACGCCACCACTTGAAGCTATCACCTTCGGCTCCTACGTTTCCTAACCAAACGGACTTCAATTGGCATCTGCTTTAGTGAAAAGTTTCCTAATTTCTTAGGCAAGCTCTTTGTAATTCAATTCTCAAATCTCAATTGCTAAAATCCTCTGCTTGAACACAAAAACTTGCTTCCATTACGGCTAACTAATAAACTCATGTCAACATAAGCTCTCCCCTCATCCCAATATTCGTCACGAACATTAGCGTCATGCTAAGTTGCAATGTGTATAACACTTACAATTCAATATATGTATATACACAAGAGTAAATAATTGTTTACAAGTTTAACTCAGTAGTATGTCAACATTTTAACTTTTAATCTCCTTATCACTTGTAATTGTAAGCATAAGTTGGAGATGATAAAGAGGTGTTATAATAAAATTGACATCTCTAGTAACTTAAATTTTGAAGAAAAATAACTTAGATGCTTCCAGTGCATTAGTCGAAGCTCATTGGTTTTTAGACTTTAGAGACAGAATCAAGCACAAAGATCTGATTTCCTGTGGCTATGTATTAAAGAAAATTTAAAACATAATGCAGACCTTGGTTTTTTGTTCACGAAAAAGGGTTAAAATTTTGTTCATTTTAAAATTATAGTCTGTTATGACTTGACGTTTTTCATATATTTTATGCCTATCGACTCATTGAAGCATCAAAATGTAGTACATATAATTAATGAATTAACTATGTACCAAAGCAAGGATTATGAAAGCTGTCACTTACCTGAACCACACTTACTCCTCGTCGGGCTTGAGACAGCTGCTAAAAATATTGTTCCCATTACATAAAGTCTCAACGTTAATATTTAAGTCAGGGAAATAAAAAGTCTCATCTAAACATAGAAATATATTTAACCTTAGTCAATGTTAGGTATTAGTTTGAATTTTGAAAGAATTTGGTCCGAAAATTGTAAGGTGTAACCATAATAATTTAATACCAGCACAAACATATTCAACCCACGTTTCAACTTAATTTAGGGTGTATGGCATGGCTTTTGCTTCTTGTAGAAGAGATTACTGAAGAATTTACTTTAAGTCATCTTTCTCTAAAAGTTCTTCTAGTTAAATAAAACAATTTTCAAAAATTATTCAAATAAGTTCAAAAGCAACTTCTTAATCTCGTAAACAACTTTTAATTTTTCGAACACCTTGTCAACATAAGTTCCTATCATATTAAGACCTAATTCCTTTTCACTAGTAAAACGAAGAAAGCAGGAGCACATATTTATAGCGTTTTGTTATATGAAGCAAAGAGCGTTGGTTTCAAAATCGTCCTCCAAATCATATATGATATGATTTCTTTTTTTTATAACTCAGGTGTCCAAGTTTCGCTTGACTAATTTTGAGGAGTGATGGCCTTCCCCCCTGGTTTGTCATCTAGATAAATTCGGATGCGGACGCAACTTATACACACTTAGACCGGACATTCGAGATGCGATTTTCCTCCCTATAAACCTCCCTTTACAACGTATATGATATGAATATTAAGATGAACTATACATGTATTATGTTACAAAAAAAGTGATAATAAACAATAAAAAAAAATCTAAGTAAGAACACAAAAATTTACATGAAAACCCTAAATAAGAAAAAAGTCATGCACTGAGAAGGAGAAAATCCATTATATCCAAGATGAGTACAAAAGAGTTGCATTTTATTTTTCCTTTAGAAGAATTCATATATGTTGGACACAATAGTTTTAAGTCTGTATGATCGAGGGTCACGTATATTTGAAGTCACATCCTGATTTTATTTCTATTGAGAATATTATACAATGGAGAAGAAAATTTTGCAGTCAAGGTAGGTTGTTAGATTCACATTGTACGAAGAAAATTTAATTCAGTTATGCTACATGTACAATTCTTACAACCAACAAATGATGTGGCCAAATTTGATTAGGTCAAAATCTCATCAACCAAATAAAAAGAAAAAACTCCTCCACTTTCTTTTTGACACTTCATCAATCTATAAAAAATTATGTAAATAGTGATGTACGACAAGCCTTTTCCGAGTTAATTTTGGTCAGATTATGGTTGTTTATTGGAATGAAAAAAAAAAAAAAATTAAAAATGATCACATACCATGTTTGTTTCAATTACAATTCTCTTTTTCAAGTTATAAATTCATTTAGGGTTCATTTGACAAAAGTTTTAGAAATTTAAAAGCTACTACTGAAATTTGGAATATGCTTAAATAGTTTTCTGAAAATATTTTATCTTGTTAAAGAAATTTTAGAAAAAGTTGTCTTAGAGTTTTAAAAAGTAGAAGCCAAATAGACCATTAGTCACAAAACTTAATTACAGCTTTTTGTGTTAAGCCCCCTTTTGTCTCCCTTCAAAACAAAATTTTTTAATTCTAATACTTATTTTCGATCACACGTTTAAATAACAAAATATTTTA
>NC_036247.1:33359063-33369998 GCF_002742605.1 Olea europaea var. sylvestris
ATCATTTTTTCCTAATTAAAACCAGTCAAATAAAGTTTCTACATTAACGAGCTAGACTAATTTCATTTTGTCTATTTAAAAAATATTGGTAATGTTAGAATTTTCAACTATGTGTGAGTAGACACTTGACCAAAGATAATGACATGAGTTGCTAGCCTAGCTATACTTGAACCCTCTCATAATTAAGTTGCTTCTCAACTGCAAACAAGGGACCAACACCAATAATCTTCTTGTCTAATTTATCGGCATAAGGAAAATACTGAACAATTATGGAATTACCCCCTTTTTCAATTTGTATACAATTTTTTTTTTGGGTAAATTTTGATTTAAAAAATGAAACTAGATTTCTAAAATAAGACACGTAAATGAGTTGAGTTGTATTGCATACCCGTTGACGGCAGGGTCCTATCCTATCGGTTCAAAGGGCCAGCCCTAGTCCTATATAATTTAATGTGGAAAGCTGAAGATCAAGTTTTTAATTGAAAATCAACCCTCTTGCTATAAAATAATATCTTAATTTTTATTTTATTTTTTTATAATTTATAGTAATTAATTCTATTGTAGTTAAGCAATCCACTAGAGGAGGTTTGGCACATGCCAAAGGACCCCCACCTTGTTTTAAATGGAAAAAAAACTTGAATTTATTGTTCAAAGATAATGATGTAACAAAACCTAATCTTGAATTTAGGTAATAAGTGTCATTTCACAAGTTAGGCATTTGAAAAAGCCAACCGATTAGTCCTTTCGATGTAAATATTTTTTCTCTTTATCCGACATGTTCAGTATTCACCAATATTTCTTACATTCTCAACAAAATTTTTATTTTGAGATAAAACTTAATATAACATAAATCATGTATTCAAGATTTTCTTTTTCATTAATAGCCTAAAAAAATTGAGAATATAAAAAAGAAGAAAAGAAAAGATGTTTAAAACAGGACTTTTAGTGGGACACTAATGGTCCATTGGGCTTTCACTTTGGTGAACTGGGCTCTTCAAGTCGTGATTGACAATGGTTTCGATGGATTACAATTTACAAATATTATCGAGTAGTCATCACAATTTCCTGATTTATGAAACATAATTTTTTATCATCTAACTATGCATGTCTCTCTACTTCCCTATATATTTTAAGGAAGAAAAAATGGTTGCCTCCGTTGGCTATAATAACTATAAAGGTCGAATGTGACTAGAAAATTAATGAAAATCAAAGCACCAATAGAGCGTAAATCTAACTCTCTATATGATCTTCATTTTTTTTTTTAGAATAGATTTTGTTGAAATTGATTTTGTTGAGCATGCATATTTAAAATATTTTGAATTTATATGCAAATATTATTTAAAAACATAGAACTAAAAACAAATTTTAAAGAAATGGGATTGAAACGGCATGAAATCCCTCTTTTCCTTGTGGCACCAGCCAGGCTGGGTATTGTTGGGCAAAGCAGAACCATATTCGTCAAAGTTGGGTCTGCGTGCGATCTTTTGACAAAAAGAAAAAGTGACCATAATAATATTAAAAGAAATTGTAAAACATAAAGGACAAAAAGGACATGGCCCCAACTTCATATGCAAAAAAAGTGATACCAAAAGAAAAAGAAGCAGATACGCGTGGCATCGATCCCAATTTCTCTCCACTAAGGAACGGTGAATATAATGATTATTAAGTGTATGTTTGGTATTGATTTTTTTATTCCAAAAAGTCGATTTTTTTATCATTATTTCACTATTTAAATCGTCATTTTTTTTTCTTTTTTCACAGGTGAAACTCACTTTTCTCTCTAACCGTCAAAAAAATCAATTCTCATAATCACTACTGAACAAGCTCAAGTTCGTGATTGATAGTACTAACATCCTTTCAATAACATAATTTTATACGTGAACATATAAAATTTTTTTATTTTTAATTTTTTACTTTTTAATTAAATACTTTTAAAAAAATCATTTTTCACAAAATTTATTTCTGAAAAACTTAACATCTAAGATGCCTAAAACTCAGTCGTTTGTGAAACAATATGCTGCTTAGCTTATGTCATTTGCTTGTAATGGTCAAATTTCATAACATGGACATTTACATTCACACCTCCCACTGCTTTACAATCATTCAAGTGATGGAAAAGGATTTTATTTAAAAATAAAATAAGAATTGTTTATAAAACAATTAACCTTTTAATCGAAAGTACAAAAGTAAAATATTTAAAAATGTATGAAGAAATATAATTCCCTTTTAAGCTTAACTAAACTTTTCATAACATTTTGTGCAGTATATTAATATACTTTTGTGTCATTTGTTCAACTTCTAAGAGTAGATACAGTGAAATATATATATTTTTAAGCATATGTGAATTCGTGTAAAATTATTCAATCAGGAAAATATTAGGAAAACGTGTGAATAAAAATGAATTTAAGTAAAAAATAATTTAACAATTTTGCATCAAACAAGGGCCTAAATGCAATTGCAAAGTTATTTAGCTCCTGTTTAACGGCTTTTATTTGGCCAAAGCAATGTTTTTGAATAGTAATTTTCAAAAAATTGTGTGGTAGAAAAAATCTTAAATTTATGTGTAAATATATGATTAAAAATGAGTATGTACAAAATAATAATAATAATAATAATAATAATAATAATAATAATAATAATAATAATAATAATAATAATGGTTGTCAAACATGGCTTAAATTTAAAGGGGCTTTCTTTATTTAAGGATTGATTTCATTAAGTGGGATATATGGCAGCCACCTTTTATTAATATTATTTTTCTTTTTATTCTTAATTCGTATTCGTACGTCACTTTTTGATGTTATGCCAAAAAACGATGCGAATCCTTTCCTTTATTTGCATATGAGTTGGTAATAATTAATGTGCATATTATAGTTGAATATTTTAGCTATATAATTGATTATTAATGGGATTACAGCATTCATCTTTAGTTTGAAGGTATCTTCACTTTTATGCTGGAAAGGACTTGTTCTACCAAAAGATTCCATGAAAATCTAATTAATTAAGGGTGATTTTGATTGCAAGCATAAATTTTGTATGGAAAAAAATAAATTTCAGGTAATTCAATTGCTTATAACTTATTTGTATGGAAATTATTAATCAAATGTGTTTAATTGATTTAGTTCTCAATTTAAAAAATATTTTACCTATCCATTTTTTATTTAAGAGACAATAAATAGATATGAGAGAGAGAGAGAGAATGAATTACCTGAAAAATAAAAATTACCTTATTTTTGAGGAAAATGTGATCACACGACAAAAAATGAAAAAAAATTTCATGAAAAAATTGTCAATCAAACAGCTAAAAAATAGGAATTTGATAGAAAAACGACATTTTCTATGAAAAATAAAATCAATCAAACTTATTCTTAAGTTATTTTGAAATATAAAGATTTTTATTTATCAATATGTTTGTGCACATGTTATCAATTTTCGCACAAGGAAAAAAAAAAAATAGCTTGTAGCATGTTTGAAAAGGATTTATAAATAGGTAAATTCTAAATAATTGAAACAAGTGAATAATATTTGTGAGTTTTTTGACATATATAAATAAAAAGTAATTTGAATGTTTATAAATAGAAATCAAACTTAGACAAGCTTTCTATCATTGTTTCTATTGTAAATTATGAGACTTGGATTCAATTATACATTTTATGGACCCAAAATTATTGCCAACTACTTAATCACATATTTTATCAACTTTCATTAAAATTTTCTAAAATTTTGATTTTTAGCTAAATCAAACAGGGTCTAATGATTCTTAAAATTTTAGTAATTATATGTAACCATATATTCTTATCTTAAAAGTAGATAAAGTTTTAGTCTAATTTGATAAAACTAAAACAGTTGATAAAAATTTTAAGTTTAAATTAATAATTAATATTAATTACACATTTTATGGACCCACAAATATTACCAACTACTTAATCACATATTTTATCAACTTTCATTAAAATTTTCTGAAATTTTGATTTTTAGCTAAATCAAACAGGAACTAATGGTTCTAAAGTTTTCGTAATTAAATGTAACCATATATTCTTATCTTAAAATTTGATAAAGTTTTAGTCTAATTTGATGTAACTAAAACAGTTGATAAAAATTTTAAGTTTAAATTAATAATTCATATTAATTTCACATTTTACGGACCCACAATTATTACCAACTGTTGGACTGTGATGCCAATCTAGTCCATTGTTTAGGCAATGAAGAGAAAGTGGCCTTCGGCCCAATTACGAAATACTTAACCTTACCTAATAACGTTACTTGAGATGGCCCACTCCCATGACTCGATATTCAGCCCAAATCTTGTGCATTGCTCTGGATCGTTGGATGAAGGACAGATCTACGGTTGTGTGTTGATTCTATATATATGGGTCACTAACCTAATTTGAGGAACATTATTCATTTTTCTCTTTTCCCAACCGTGTAGAACCTTCTGGGTTCTCTGTTCTTCCCATTCGTCTTCTATGTATGAGTCGATTCTTCTTCTCTTTGTGAGATTTGAAATCTAAGCGGTTTTCTTCTGTGTGATGAAACCTGAAATTTGTTGTTGAGTCCTTGTTTTCGGTCCATTGAAGCAACCAATAGTTTTGGGGACTTGTGAGGGTTTCTTGGTTGAGGTAGGGCATCCTTGATTATACAAAAGGGTTCAAGGATCTGAGCCTAGTTCGTTCACCAATCTTGATGTCCAATGGTGTTATTGTGTAGATTTTACAATGTATTTTTCAGATCTGTAATTGTCTTATAAAGATTTGTAGTTAATAGTGGTATTAGAGCAACATTCTTGTGATTTCTGGGCTTCGATCGAGATTTAGAACCTGAAAAATCAATTTCCTGAGTTCTGTCTCAAGGTCGATTGGAATTCCTGAAACCTTAGGTCTAGATTTGTTTCGACCTAAGGGTTACTGTTACGGATCTAACTCTTTTATGGTAAAATCTGAACATTCTTGGTAATTTTGTGGTTCGGCTGGTGGTTGGACCCTAATTTGAATTACTCGTGGTGGATTAGTCCCTGGACTGTAATACTGATCGATTCTGCTGCTAAAAAGAAAGGACTCTAGTTAGACCCCTGCATGTTTGTTTGGATTGGTGGTTAAAAATCTATGAACCATCCTTTGGTTTGCATCCGTTTAAATCCATAGCATTCCCCTGTGATTTACTGTGATAGTATATGATTTTTTATGCGTCTTGGTTGCTTTTCTCACTGTATATTTGCTTGTGTAGTGAAATCTTAATAATTCTTGGATCTGTGTGACCTGCTGTTGAAGTATGTTGTGGTTTCTTGAGGATGTTCAAATTGAGCCTTGACATGAGAACATGATTCTCATGGAATCCTGGTGAATTTGAACGTCTTGGGTAATAATTTGTACTCAGTTTTTAATTCCTATGATCTTGTGAGATCGTGTGTCCTTACCGCTATACATAATTGTGATAATCTTATCTGATTGCTTTATATTTTTGTGTGATTTTTTATCCTCTCTAATTTTGTGAAGGTCAAAACACTTCTGTTGTTCAAAATTGATCGGTTGTCTAATTCCTTTCAAAATTTTGAAGTACTTTGTGTTATTTCTTTTTTTTTCTTTTTTCTTTTTTTTAAATGACAAACACTTCTTTTGAACTTGGTGTTTTTGATGGAAAATGAGATTTTTCCATTTAGCAACAAAAAATGAAAGGTCTCTTAGCTCAACAAAAAGTTGTTAAAGCACTAACACAAGAATATCTTGAAACTATGACAATTGATCAACAAAAAGAAGCTGATGACCTTGCATATACTTCTGTTATTTTACATTTATCTGATCAAGTGCTAAGAAAATTTGGTAAACGTGATGATGCTAAAAAACTATGGGAAACTTTAACTGGTCAAAGTAACTAGGGAACAAGTCATAGGAGAAAGTTTAAAAGTAGGGTTAGATCAAAGTCCAAGACTAGGAATAAAAAATGCTACGGGTGTGGAAAGTTTGGACACTTTATTAAAGACTGCTATAAAAGGAAAAGTGAATAGAAAAATAAGAGGATAGAAGAGAAAAATGTGGTAGAACCTACTACTGTGGATGTCTATGTAGTAACTGAACAAATATCTGACCCTAACACAGCTAAAGTTGTTGATGAAGGGAGTCAGGTTCAAGAATGGATTCTGGACTCTGGTTGTACTTTTCACATGACCTCTAAGAAGAATTGGCTAGTAGATTTTAAGAAAATCAATGGAGGAGAGGTAGTGATGGGAAACAACATAGCTTGTAAAGTTGAGAGTATTGGGAAGGTTACATTGAAATTTGAGAATGGATATATCTATACCCTTGACAAGGTTAGATATGTTCCTGACTTAAAAAGGAACCTAATTTCAATGGGTAACCTGGATGATTTAGGCCTACAAGTTAAAATTGGTGATGGTCACTTAAAGGTGATTAAAGGTTCACTTATCATCTTTAAATGAGTTAAAAGAAATGGGATTTATGTTGCTAAGGCTAGTATAATTAGTAATGAAGTTGTTGAATCTTCCAGTGCTAAACTTGATGCCACTTTAAAGTGGTACAAGAGACTTGCTTATGTGAGTGAGAAAGGTCTACAGATCCTCCACAAGATGGGTGTGTTTGGAAAAGACTCAATATCTAAAGTGCCCTTTTGTGAAAATTGCATTTTAGATAAGCAGCATAGGCTGCATTTCAACACTGGAAAGCATAAAACAACTAGAGATGGCAAGTTGCCCCGTCCCGCCCTGTCGGGGGGATAAAATCCGCCCCGATGGATTGATGGGGTAGGGCGGGGCGAGGGGTGCAGCCTCGTCTCAAGTCACAGGGCAGGGTTGTCCCACCGCGTGAAAAAAATAAAATATATATATGTGTGTGTGTGTGTGTGTGTGTGTGTGTGTGTGTGTGTGTGTGTGTGTGTATTACATAAATAATTTACATTACAGCTGAACTAGACCGGTTGCCCACTTCCCCAATCCCCACACTTGCCCTAATCTTTTCTTTTCCAATTTCCTCGTTCGACTCGACCCATTCACAAAGCAGCAAAGCCCCTTCCAGCAATCCAGCAGCTAGATTGAGACCACCTATTACCTCCATCACGGCCAATACGTTGCTAGTAGCATCGCCATCGGCGTCATCTCTCCGGTTAGCTCTCTTGTGCCTGTAAGGATTAACCAGTACTTTTTATTTTATTTATGTGCTTTTAATAGTTTCCAACCTGATATTGACTGTCAAGAGGAAGCTAGAGGATAGAAGTCCTTTTTTACGTTTGAAGTTTCAGTGGGGATTTAATTGTTCTTGGACTAATCCTAATTAGATGTTCACGTTTTGGATTCTTTTACGATATAGTTGTGTTAAATGTTGATGTAGTTTTGTTAATCTGAATCATCAGTTACGAAAGACGGAGGAACGGGAAAATAAAAGGCAAAAAGAAGAAAACTCTTTCTGTTCTAAGTTGGCTTTAGCTATGTAAGGTTCGTTGTTGTCAAATTGTTTCTGCTTTGGATTATGAGACACTAAGCTAGTTGACCCAAGCTGACTTCTCGCTTATGGACTTGGATTTATTGGTGACCACCTCATAAATATTTGCTAACATTCTGCATATTAACAAGTATTTATGTTATAATTAGTGAATCTAATTACCTAATAACTTAGGACTTCGTTTCTTTTATTACTATTTTTATTTACATCTTGTTAAGTGAATCTTTACTGTTAAAACAGAACTCTTCTATAATCGATTGTTGCGGAATGTAATCTTCCTGTTTGGTTTAAGCGACGTTTTACTATAAAAGTACTGGTATCCGAGTTTAGCCTAGAGCTCTCTCTTGGTATCACATATAAGCAATTTACTTGTACAGAAGCTCCCTGGCATGCACAAAGGCGAAAACATTTTGGATGTTTCGTTCCTATTGTTGTCAGTTGGAAAGTAGCTTACTGAAAGGGAGTATGAGAAATATGATCAAATGGCAAAATATTAATTTTCTTGTAAGGTTCCTTTGGCATCAGAGTCCTGGCTTTGAAAGATATTGTGGCTTCTACCATATTCGTAGTTTTTAGTGAGCAATTATTTTTCACGTGCTTAAGGTGATGGTAGCATACGTATTGATCTTTGAACAGGTTTTATCTCTAAAATTTTTGCCTTGAACATTGGAATTGGTCAAATTTATACCTCATTGTAGTTTATACATTCTAATCAGATCCAACTAACATAAGCTCACGACAACTAAATTAACATGTTTCATGTCTCAACATAGGTTGATAAGCCTACAGGTATAAAGGAAATTGGATTAATGGCAATTTAGTCAAACACCAAGTTAAATTATTGTTTTCTTGAATTTATTTACACTGGGGAATGATGAAAAATCATTCTTGTTTAGGAAAGACAGCAAATGAGGTTATTTGTGAATCATGACATTATGCTCATTACTTTTTGTTTACATAATGACTTGGAAATAACATTCTTAACAATCGTTTGTTATTTGCACAGATGTCTGAACCAAGTAGTGCTGAAAGTATTGGATTAGGACCAATACGTGAGGAAGATAGCACGACCAATGTACCGGAGAGCAATGTCCCGCAAGAAGATCCAGTTGAACTGTTACCAAATGTGGATGAAAGGACAATAAACCTAAGTGACGAGGAGCGTGATATTGGAGAAATATCATTTGGCAAGAGGAAATTGACTTCAATTGTGTGGGAGCTCTACAAAAGACAGAAAATTGGTGAGAAATGGAAGGTTTTATGCAATCATTGCAAGAAACAGCTAGGGGGTGAAAAATGGTACAAAGCATTTGCATGATCATTTGAAGAGATGTGTACTCCGTTATGAGGATAATACTCACCAAGCAACATTAAATTTCAAAAAGGATGCCACGAGTGGCAAGGTCACAATGGGTACTTACTCTTTCGATCCAGATAAGTGTAGATATAGTCTTTCGAAAATGGTGATTTTGCATGAGTATCCTTTGTCTATGGTTGATCATATTGGATTTCGAGAGTTCCTGCACGACCTACAACCATTGTTTAAGGTTCCTTCTCGCAACACTTTGAAGAGCGACATTTTGAAAATCTATGAATACGAGATAGCCAAAAATATGATTGCACTTGAGAAGATCGAGAGTGGAATTTCGATCGCTACCGACACGTGGACCTCTTCTAATCAAAAGAGAGGATTCATGGTTATCACTACTCATTTCATAGATGATGTGTGTAAATTACAGAGTCAAATCATGAGGTATAGTAAAACATTACATTCACTTGTTCTCATAATTTACCAAAATGATATTCTTTTAGTTGATTTAACTTGTTCTTGAATGAACTCAAGTTTATATATATGTCATGCCCACACACTGTTGATGTGCTTTCAGAAACTCTATTAAGCAGTTTGATGGACTGGAATATTGATCGTAAGTTACTAACTTTGACGGTAGATAATTACACCACAAATGATGCAATGATCAGTATTGTGTTAAGTCAACTTTGTACTCGTTCTCTTGTATTGAATGGTGAATTTTTTCATATGAAGTGTTGTGCACATATATTAAATCTTATTGTGAAGGATGGGTTGGATATTATTAGTGATAGTGTTGAGAAAATTTGTGATAGTGTTGCTTATTGGACAGTCACGCCAAAGAGATCTGAAAAATTTGAGCTCTTTGCACGTCAGTTGAAAATTGATTGTGAGAAAAAATTGGTGCTTGATTTAAAACAAGGTGGAATTCAACGTATTTGATGCTTAGTACTGCTTTGATTTATAAGAATATTTTTTCCGCGTTTGAAACAGAGGGAGTCATGATAAAAATGTTTCCCTAGTGATGGTGATTGAGATTTAGCAAAAGAAATATGTGAGAAGTTAAATGTTTTTTTTTTAGGTTACTAAATTGTTTTCAGGAACAAAGTATCCAACTGCTAATCTCTTCTTTGCAAATGTAAATGATATCAAACTGTCGTTGTATGAGTGGCTTGAATCTCCTTATGTTGAAGTTCAAATGATGGCAACCAGTATGATGGAAAAGTTTAATAAGTATTGGAGCGATATTCATGAAGTTTTGGCTTTAGCAGCAGTCTTGGATCCGAGATATAAGGTGATGTTAGTTAAGTTTTATTATCCTCGTATTTTTAATCACAATGCTGCAAGTGAGATTGACAAAATATATCAAATTTGTAGCAAGTTGGTGCACGATTATCAGAAAAAGAATGATTCAAGTGGGTCTTTAGCTCAGTCTTCTACTTCTTCTTGTCAAACCGAGATGTCAAGTGCTAATAATAAATCGAATCGCATGGCGGATTTTTATAAAAAAATTTCTAATGTTGAAGCTCCTAGTAGTGTGAAAACCGAGCTTGATACTTTTTTGGATGAGCCTATATTGCCTCGATCGGATGATTTTGATATATTGACATGGTGGAAAGTGAATTCAATCAAATATCCAACTTTATCTCGAATTGCAAAAGATATTTTGGACATCCCGATATCTACTGTGGCATCTGAATCTACTTTCAGTACTAATGATAGATTTGTTAGTTGATAAATGTGTTTTTACACACTTATTTAGCTCACAAACATGATTTAAATATGGACAAAATAGTTGAATTATACTTAATCTCGTTAAATTCATGCAATGTAGATGTTTCTATGGAAAAGATGGAATTCAGAAGAAAAGAGCCGAAAAATGACCAAAACGGAACAAAGCGATAGTTCGGGGACCAAAGGTGCAAATATTGAAAAGTTGAGCTAAAGTGCAGAAATAGAATAAAAATATGCCAAGTATGAGATTGAGGTCGATACAAGACGATCGGAGGAAGAAAGAAATAACATTGGACTGAATTGAAGAAAAGTGAAAGATGAAGGACTAAATTACAATTAATCAAAAGATGCGCCGAGCAAGTGATCAAGGAATTGATTGACCCAAACATCAATTAGAAGTCAATATTTGATAATGGAACAAAGGAAAGAAAGAAAAGAGATCAA
>NC_036247.1:33370181-33379910 GCF_002742605.1 Olea europaea var. sylvestris
TTGATGGAAAATCAAACTGAGAAGAGGGTTAAGGTGCTTCGAACTGATAATGACCTGGAATTCTACAAGAAGGAGTTTGATCAGTTCTGTAGGAGTGTTGAAATTAATAGACATAGGATTGCACCTTATACCCCTAAGCAAAATGGAGTTGCTGAGAGGATGAACAAGAATTTGCTAGATAAAGTAAGGTGTATGCTTATACGTTCTAGTGTTCCCAAAGTCCTATGGGGTGAAGCTTTGATGACAGTTTCATATATTGTTAATAGAACACCATTAAGTGCTCTAGGTGATAAAACACCTGAGAAGCAATGGACTGCTATGTTTCTAATTACTCACAATTAAAAATCTTTAGACGTGTTGCCTATTCTCATAAGAGTGTAGGTAAGTTAGAACCTAGGACCCATAAATGTGTTTTCTTGAGTTATCCTGATAGGGTAAAGGGTTATAGATTGTGTAGTAAGGAAACTAAAGGTTTTAAAATCATCACTAGTAGAGATGTCCTTTTTATAATTAAAAATGCCTGGTTTGGAGAATATTGAGTCAAATGGCCAATCTAAAGTTGAAGAAAATGATAGGACCAGATTGCAGGTGAAGGTTGGTACTCCACCTAAACCTATTCTAAATGAACAGGTAGAGGATGAGGCAGAAAATGCCTCTGATCGTCAAGAAAGAGAAGAAATAAGTGCTCAAGAGAGCATAGAAAGTCAGCCTGTAGAGTTGGGAGATTATCAATTGACTTGAGACGGGATTAGGAAAATGATAAGTGAACCTGTTAGGTATAGAGATTACATTTCACTTGCTATACTTTCTTATCAAGATCTTGTATTTAGAAAACCAAAATCTTATGAAAAGGCAATAGACAATCAACAATTTGTTGATTGGAAAGCTGCTATGAAAGATGAAATGGACTCCTTAATAAAAAAATAAGACCTGGAATTTAGTTCCTAGAGCTGCAGGTAAAACTAGTGTTGATTGTAAATGGATATTTACAGTTAAGGAGGGAAATAATGAGAAAATGCCTATAAGATTTAAGACTAGACTTATAGCAAAGGAGTTTACATAAAAAGAGGGCATAGATTACAATGAAATCTTTTCCCCTATAGTTAAATACACTAATATTAAAGTTATGCTTGCTCGTGACACATTATGATCTTGAACGTGAACAAATGGATGTAAAAACTACATTCTTGCATGATGACCTTTATGAAGTGATCTATATGAAACAACTACATGGCTTTGTTGATAAATCTAAACCTAAACATGTTTGTTTGTTAAAAAGATCCCTATATGGTTTGAAACAATTTCCTAGACAGTGGTACTTAAGGTTTGAAAATTTTGTATCTACTATTGGTTTTATAAGAAGTGAATTTGATCATTGTCTTTACTTTAAACGTGGTGAAGAAAATGCCATTATTGCTTTTATACTTTGATATGTGGATGATATGCTGTTAATAGGGCAAAACATGCACGTGGTTAATGAAACTAAAAGATCTTTAAGCAAAGAATTTGAGGTGAAAGAACTTGGCCATGCAAAAAGAATTTTGGGGATGGAAATAACCAGAAATAGGAAAAACAAATCACTAAGTCTAAAACAAACTGGTTATATTGAGAAAATGTTAGCTAGATTTGCTATGCAAAATGCTAAAATTGTTACTTTCCCCTTAGCTAGCTATTTTTAACTAACTAAGGACCAATGTTTGGTAAATGAATCTGAGATTAAACAAATGGAAAAGGTACCGTATGCTAATGCGGTAGGATCAGTAATGTATACCATGGTTTGCACTAGGCCTCATGTGATTCATTCCATAAGTACACGTAGCAGATTTATGGCTAACCCTAGACCTGAACATTTGGTCTCTTTAAAATGGTTGTTGAGGTATTTGAAATGTTCATCACACTTAGGCTTATCATCAGTGCCTGTAAAGAGGGTGTGGTACTTAAGGGCTTTATTGATCTGGACTTGTTGGAAATATGGACAACAGAAAATCTACCACTGCCTATATATCTACTTTGTGTGGAACTTGTGTATGTTGAAGTCACAACTCCAACCAATTGTAGCCCTATCTACAACTAAGGCAGAATATGTTGCTACAACTGAGGCTATTAAAGAAGCTTTACGACTTAAAGGTTTACTTTTCGAAATAAATGAATTATGTAGCCCCGTTGTACTATATTTAGATAGTCAGAGTGACATACACCTGTACAAAAATCCAGTTTATCATGAAAGAACAAAACACATTAATGTAAAATTACATTTATTAGAGATACTATCTCTAAAGAAATTTTGTTCCTTGAAAAAATTGCTACTGAATTTAATCTAGCAGATATGGGGACAAAGGTATTGCCTTTAAACAAGTTTAAAACTTGTTTGCAAATGTTGAATGTTGATATTGGGTAATTTTTGTGGTGTTTGTAGGTTGTATGCTTGGTGCCAACTGGAAATGTTGGGAAGCTTATGTTTTTCAGGATATTAATTTTGTAGAATGTATACTAAAGGCTTTTTGTGTTACCTCTGGCATCAAGGTGGAGATTGTTGGGCTGTGATGCCAGTCCAATCCATTGTTTAGGCGATGATGATAAAATGGGATTTGGCCCAATTACAAAATACTTAACCTTGCCAAATAACATTACTTGAGATGGCCTACTCCCATGACCCAATATTCAGCCCAAATCTTACGCATTGCTCTGGACCGTTGGACGAAGGGCAAATCTACAGTTGTGTGTTGATTCTATATATATGGGTCACTAACCCTAATTTGAGGGACATTATTTATTTTTCTCTTTTCCCAACCGTGTAGAACCTTTTGGGTTTTCTGTTCTTCCCATTCGTCTTATCTATGTGAGTCGATTCTTCTTCTCTTTGTGAGATCTGAAATATGAGCAGTTTTCTTCTAGGTGATGAAACCTGAAATCTGTTGTTGAGTCCTTGTTTTTGGTCCATTGAAGCAACCCATAGTTTTGGGAACTTATGAGGGTTTCTTGGTTGAGATAGGGCATCCTTAATGATACAAAAGGGTACAAGGATCTGAGCCTAGTTCGGTCACCAATCTTTATGTCCAGCAGTGTTATTGTGTAGATTTTACATTGTATTTTTCAGATATGTAATTGTCTTGTAAGGACTTGTAGTTAATACCAACTACTTAATCACATATTTTATCAACTTTCATTAAAATTTTCTGAAAACTTGATTTTTAGCTAAATCAAACAGGGAATAATGGTTCTAAAGTTTTAGTAATCATATGTAACTATATAATCTTAACTTAAAAGTTGATAATGTTTTAGTCTAATTTGATGTAACTAAAACAGTTGATAAAAATTTTAAGTTTAAATTTACACATTTTGCGGACCTACAATTAATACCAACTACTTAATCACATATTTTATCAACTTTCATTAAAATTTTCTGAAAATTTGATTTTTAGCTAAATCAAATAGGGGCTAACGGTTCTAAAGTTTTAGTAATTATATGTAACCATATATTCTTATCTTAAAAGTATTCATTTACTAGAGCTGTAACAGTTAGAAATTTAAATGCAATGTTTAGCATAAAGCATTTAAGCGTGACTAGGCGCAGAGGTTAAGTTTCAAGTTTTTTTTAATATTATTTTAATTTATAATTATTCTGAAAATTATTTAATAATTAAAATAATACATACCAAATATATAAATAAAAGTCAAATAAAAGACCTTTAAAAAAAGAGAAAAAAATAAGAAAATTTTGCTATCATGATATCAAGCATTTCATAGTAGACTTTGTTCAAATCTTTCATTTGTACCTTCGTAGATATCAAACCTTCAAAAAATTGCAAGTCAACTGGTCAAGTCCAAAATGACTGTTTCCGTCAGTTTGACCTAAGAAACTATTAGGTGGCCCCAGAAATTAAAAATTTAATATTTTTTTCCAAATAAGCTAAGGAAATTTTGAACATATTATATTTCTCCTATTAAATCAAAAATTATAAAAAAAAAATAACAAAATCACAACCCAACCCAACCCCATTTCCTTCTTCCCCAGCCCCTCACTACCCAAAACCAAAACTACTCCAACTAGTTTCCGACTGCGATCACCACTTGCATTGTTGACACCAACATCAGTACCACCTAAATTTATAGGTTAGGTGACCTTAACCAAATCTTCCTCTCCAACCTAATGGTCGCCCTCTTCAATCGAAACGGTAGTTGACGGCTCAAAATTGGAAGTACATTTCAAAGAAATTGGTCAACGGCATTGACATTGCAAGGGCTTTAGATGATTGGGAATTCAACGGTTGTGCTGCAATCTAGTAGGTCCCCCTTGAAGTGGCCGAATTGTTGATCTTGAAATTCGCACATATCGCAACTTTGGTGCCCAAATTCGGTGGAATTTCTTCAACAATTAGATCGATTGGCTACCTACCTATTGTCGATTGGCTTTGAATTAGATGTTGGTTGCTCGAATTTGGTGGATTAAGGTCGTGGGACCCTTCAGTAGAAATAGAGGAAAAGTTGTGCATTGTTTTGGTCAGCGCACAATTCCCAAGGAGCGGTTGTTGCATTGTTCTTAGTGGTTGCAATGGGTCGAATCGAGCCGGCTCGGCCCTTATACCCACGAGCACGGCTCGTTACTCTAAGGAAGAGCTTGTGGCTCGTGGGCCGAGCTGAGCTTGGGCTCACGAGCTCTTTTAAAAAAATAGATAAAATATAAACTCCCCTCCTTTATCCAAGTTTAGGATCAGCTATTTGAATTTTGAGTAGACGGAGTTAAAAATTGTACACGAATAACTTGTAATGTGTACAATTTTTTTTAAAAAAAATTAAAAATAGTATAATAAAATAACAAATTCTTATTAATATGGTTAAAATAAATATTAATTTCCAATCTATGTGGGCTCAGAGCTATGCCGCTGTGGCATACTATAAATTGAAAATTGAAAAATGTATTAGATATGATATTTAATACATTTTCTAGTTCTCAATTTGTCGTATGACCACATAGATTCAGACTTAATAATTAATTATTGATAATTTTGGAAGATCAACTAGAGAGAGAGAGTTGTTGAAAGTTAAATTGTGCGAGAAAAATGGGTTAAGTGTTTGGGTATTTATAGAAAGAGAGAAGAAAGCCAAAAAAAAAATAAAAAATAAAAAAGCAGAACACCACAAGCCCAAGCTCTACTCGTTCAACTTTTTTAATTTTTATTTTTTTAAATAGATAAAATAAAAACGGTAAACCCTCCTCCTTTATCCAGTTTTGGGATCGACTACTTAAGTTTTAAGTAAGCTGGGTTAAAAATTATACACGAATAACTTGTAATGTGTACAATTTTTTAAAAGAAAATTAAAAACAGTATTATAAAATAACAAATTTTGATTAATATGGTTGAATTAAATATCACCTGACGACATGTAATTTTGACATATTTATCTTGTAGTCGGAAACGTGGGTGGTACCAATGCCATTTTGCCATACCAATTGTTGTTGTCAGTATTACATATTGCTTTAGACTTTGAGACTCCACCTAGAACACGACCCATTAAAATCAATTTCAAGTGATCCCAACATTTTGCCTTTTTTTTTTCATTTCATTTCACTTCCCTTTAGTATCAGGAATGTCTAATTCGGGTTTCTCCTCTTGTTCCGCTTCGGCTTCGGGAACATCGACGTCATCCAAATAAATTGGATTATTGCTTCATTTTCGCACCCAAATATTCCAAATCTTCAGGAATTGTACTTCATTTAGACCGAAAAATTGATTCCGATATTGACTTTGCGACGTTACAGGTGATTCGGCTCCGACATCGAACAAGCTTTTGACAAATGAGTTAGGATCCATTTCAATTTGTGAATTGTGATGATACAATATAGATGATATAAAAAAATGTAAGTACTAAGATTTGAGTAAAGAATACAAAATTAAAATTGTAAATTTATAGTGCTGAAAATGAGAATTGAAATTGAAGATGATTAAATTGTAAAAATGAATATATTGTATAATTGTTGATAGTTGACTAATTGAGGTTATTGAGATTTGCAATAAAGATTGAGAGAAAGATTGTTAAGAGAGTTACTGAAAAAATTTGGAGGAATAAGCCTACTTATAGAGAAGGGAAAAAAAATTCAGTGACTATTCGGTCACTGATGAAAGTTTAGGTCACTTTTTCAAAAAAGTAATCGTTTCGGTCCCACAAATACACGAGGCATGAGCAGCTCAAGCTCGTGGCTCACCCAAGTAACTAGCCGACCCACTCAACTCGTGCTCGGGCTCGTGATTTTACGAGCTCGAACTGCCCATGACCCCATTTTTACGAGCCGACAAGCTACTTGGCTCATTTGTCGCCTCTAATTGTTCTGACCAAAAATTGTTCCATGAAGCCATCAAATTGATCAGAGGTGGTGCATTTTGGAAGTAGGTCATATCAAACCCTTGATGAATTTTCACTTATTACTTCCTCAATTGGTAATGCTTGTGTGGATGATTTGTTGGAGTATGTTGACGGGGTTAAACTGCTGATATAAGGGGCATTTTCCGAGTGGCTTAGGTGGTCGGTTGAGGGTGATTTGAAGGTGGTGATGGGGTTGGGGGAGAAGGAAATGGTGGCGGATTGTGATTTTTTTTTTATTTTTTATTTTTGATTTAGTAGAAGAAATGTATTATTTCCAAATGCCCTTAGCTTATTCGGGAGAAATATTATATTTTTAATTTTTGGGGTCATCTGAAGGTTACTAAGGTCATACTAACGGAAACCATCATTTTGGATTTGAGCTGCGATTTTTTTATATGATTGGCGCCTACAGAGACGGGTTTAGGCAAAGTTTGCTATTAAATGAAAAGTTTGATATCATTGCTGCAATTTTTTTTAAAAATAATAATAAAGTGCTCCTAGTCATGGATTAATCGGTCAACTTCACGATTGATTGCTTAAATTCGTGCTTACTATTTCGCCCGTACCTCATGACTAGACAATGCCTAGGCATACTTTTTAGAATACTGTTTAAATGAGGATTACCTCAAGTCAATAATTTCAGTAACTTTGATGTAGTAAACACTTTTTTCCATTTTTCTATACAACATAGCGATTGTTTGGCTCTCATTATTTGAAATTTTAATGGTTGGAATAGTATTTTTCTGAAAAATGTGTAATTAAAAAAATAAAATTTTTGAAATTACGTATAATATTATTTTATTGAGGAATGTGTGGTTAATAAGAAAAGAGAGAAAATTAAATTTTAATGGGGTTCAAAAGGAGACATAATCTCGTAGGCATGTGTACTGTTGTGTATACTATTCATACCTCGATTTACTAGATTTCAATATTGATGTTTTATTTACTATATTGTGTCTTAATTTTAAATAGCTGATAATGTTGAGAATATAAAATAAAGCAGAGTTAACCACATCAAGACAATGAAGTGGCATAATTAACATCACATGCTTCACTTTTGACAAGTGTATTTGAGTGGCCATTGAGTGTCTGTCTAATTTAAAATAATTTTTCCTCACATTTGGAAGTGAGAAGGGCGGTACTGAAACTGTAGTTACCCTTTTAGTAAACGCTAATTATGAACTCTCAATTAGAGAGAAGAAAGGAAAATATCCTTTTGACTTCTACAAATTCTAATTTGCTCTGACCCTAACATTAAGTATTCGTTTGGTAATTATTCCTACCTAACACGAATGAATTTATTGGATGTTAATGTTGTGATTTCTTTACTTTATATGTTACTCCATAGCATGATTAATGGCAATTAATCAAGTCCCACATTTGTTGTTGAGACTCCTTTGAGGTGGTAAATATTGATGTCAAGTTTTGGCTTAAATTGATGGTAAAATCAATTTTCATAAATTGTCGAGTTTCGAGTCCTTTTTAACATCAATAAATAACTAGAAAGGGACCTGCGAGAAAAGATCTATTAAAGATGCTCCGATGTTAGTAAGATTTTTACAACTAGCAATCGATTATAAAAGTGTTGTGTGTGTGTTAGTGATGATTATTATATTTACATACTTGGAGTGTTTTCGTTTTAAAGTTTTATATAAACTGCAGTGATCGAATTGTATATGATTAACTTGTGTAAAGTTACGATGAATGAAATCTAAATTAGCCGGACCTCTACTTGAACAAAGTCTGAAGAATACTTGTTATGACAAAGGATTTTTCGTGTTATGGTTGTATGAGGCTCTTGTAGCTATGCTCGAGTTCAATGCTCAAAGTTTCAAGATTCAAACCAAATACTCTTTTTTATTCACTTGATTTATTGGACCTTTGTCTCAATTAGTATGATATGAGTTAGAGCTACCACAAATAACGAATATATTGATTTTTCCAATATTACTAATGGACGAGTAAATTTCATTCACGATAATTATACTTTCACTCTAATAGAGTAACTATACTTTAATTTCACATCATCAAGTAGCTACACTTTAATTTAATTCAATCTAATAGCTTCGTCCAATTTCATCACTTGACTTGATACAAATCGATAACGCAATAATCAATTTACAATGAACGCCATTTATTCCATGTCAACTAAGAGTCATGTGTAATGATCGTCATTAGTCGACTGTCACGTCATTGATTTATATAAATGGAATTAGGCTCCAAATTAAAGTGCATTTATTTGATTGAAATAAAATTGAATAGTGTAACTTCCCCACATAATGAGTGAATATTAAATGGATGGTAAGTCATGAATCTATGAAATGTGTGAATGAAAAATATGTTCGATCAACTTAAATAAAAATGTAAGCTTTGCCAAACATGCCCACAATATGTTAGAAGTAGTTAAATATTCACATTATGAAAATATATGCCAAAATGATGAAAATCATTAGCAAACCTGCAAATCAAATGAATTCACTTTTGCCCCTAGTGGAAATAGGAATTTCCCCTTCTACTGTACTTTGACAATTTTTATTTATAAACGCAATTGGCCTGACTTGATTTCAAAGAATTTACAGACACAGCCAGATCCCAATATATTTTATTACTCTTTAGCTTGGAACAGCCAACCTCTGAATTTTTCTGCTTATAAAGTAACTTATAATTTAGTTAAATTAAAGCTTTTGCTAAGTAATATTATTGGGTAATTAGCACAAAACGTCCTTACCTTTCAAGTCTATTGTGGAAAACGTCCCTACCTTTCATTTTTTGACATTTTTGCCCTCATTTCAACCTTTCTTTGCGCTGAACGTCCTTCCGTCCATATTCCGTTAGTTTTTCCGTTAATTAAAGAGTAATTGGCACAAAACGTCCCTACCTTTCAAGTCTATTGTGGAAAAAGTCCCTACCTTTCATTTTTTGGCATTTTTACCCTCATTTCAACCTTTCTTTGCGCTGGACGTCCTTCCGTCCATATTCCGTCAGTTTTTCCGTTAATTAAATACAAAAATACATTTTTCTTTCCATAAACAAGGATAAAATTGTTCTCACCCACTTCACCCCTTTTTCCCGCCATCAACTTAGTCCATAAGTAACAGTAGCAGCGACATGAATCTGAAAATACTTTAAATGATTAAGTTAAATAAAGAAAAAATATCGTGAACACATTATATTTCACAATTCCACAACTACTGTTGCTATCATCTTGTGTCACTGGAAAATTTTAGAAAGACATATTAAATGGGTAGTCAATTTATAATGAGTCAATTTAAAATGAGCCATTCATCTTCTCCATTGAGCCAAAAAGAGCCATTCACCATTTTGGCTCATTATAAATTGACTACCCATTTAATATGTCTTTCTAAA
>NC_036247.1:33384773-33470637 GCF_002742605.1 Olea europaea var. sylvestris
CTCATTGCTGTCTTTCCTGTTGTCGTTGCAGCCACTGTTTTACAGGTTCGTAATCCCACAACTCACAAACATTGTTATCTCGTACGATAAACTTATGACGCTGTAAACTTTTCTATAGAAAATGTTCATGAGTGGATTTTCCGGGGACTTGGAAGGTGCACATGCCAAAGCCACACAACTAGCCGGGGAAGCTGTGGCTAATGTAAGAACAGTCGCTGCCTTCAATTCAGAATCGAAAATAGCTGGTCTTTTCGCCTCCAGTCTTCAACCTCCATTGCAACGCTGCTTTTGGAAGGGACAGATAGCCGGAGGTGGATATGGAATAGCTCAATTTTTGCTCTATGCATCCTATGCCCTTGGTCTTTGGTATGCCTCATGGCTCGTCAAGCATGGAATATCGGACTTCTCAAAGACGATCCGAGTTTTCATGGTCCTTATGGTCTCAGCCAATGGTGCAGCCGAAACTCTGACGCTTGCCCCAGACTTCATCAAGGGCGGTCGAGCAATGCGTTCGGTGTTTGAACTTCTAGACCGCAAAACTGAAATTGAGCCTGATGACCCAGACGCAACCATGGTCCCTGACCGTCTTCGTGGTGAAGTCGAGTTTAAGCACATTGATTTCTCTTACCCAACCCGGCCAGATGATTTAATTTTCCAGGATTTAAATCTTCGAGCCCGAGCTGGGAAAACTCTTGCACTTGTTGGACCTAGTGGCTGTGGTAAGAGCTCGGTCATTGCACTTGTACAAAGATTCTACGAACCGTTGTCTGGACGCATTATGATCGACGGAAAGGATATCCGAAAATACAATCTGAAGTCACTGAGACACCACATTGGTGTGGTGCCACAAGAACCTTGCCTCTTCGCTGCCACCATTTATGAAAATATCGCTTACGGAAGTGAGTTCGCCACCGAAGCTGAGATAAGCGAAGCAGCAAACTTGGCAAATGCTGACAAGTTCATTTCATCGTTGCCCGATGGATACAGAACATTCGTTGGGGAAAGAGGAATTCAGATGTCTGGTGGACAGAAGCAAAGGATTGCGATTGCTCGCGCATTGTTAAGGAAATCGGAGATAATGCTGCTGGATGAGGCAACAAGCGCGCTCGATGCAGAATCCGAGAGGTGTATACAAGAAACTCTGGATCGTGCCTGCGCAGGAAAAACGACAATTGTGGTTGCACATAGACTATCGACAATCAGAAATGCTCATGTTATAAACGTGATAGATGACGGGAGAGTAGCAGAACAGGGTTCTCACTCGCATATATTGAAGAACTACCCCGATGGAATCTATGCACGTATGATACAGTTACAGAGGTTCAGCCATGGACAAGCTGTTAATATGGTATTAGGTATGAGTTCTCAAGATCACCAAGGCCAATGAGTTGAAGGAAAACAGTACTAAAAAGAAGTATTTCTATATACCCACAAGTTATTTTTGACTCTCTTGTTTTGTTCACCTTTTGGTAGAGTATAGCTTGTGTATTATCTTAATTTATAATAATATATGTTCTTGTACTTCGCATATTTCTAGTTTACCCTTGCAATACAAATAGCATGAACTTTTTATTTTCTAAGTAAATCATATAATCATACTTTTGCTCGCTTTACTCACAAAATGCACGGTGTCTTTATGGTTAGGGGTGTTAAATGGGCGATGGTTTAGCTCGCCAGGCGACTCTATTTGCCTAACGAGCTATAACCATACTTTTGCTTGGCTAGGATGTTAATTGTACGACTGTTCGACTCGTTCAAGCTCGCCTGGCATGCTGGCTTGCATGAGCCAACTCTCTCAACAAAAGTGCGACTCATTTTGCCCCATGAGCTCGTCCCTCAGTGGGATGAGTCAAGATATAATATTATTTTTTACTAAAATTGTATATTTTCTCAAATTAGATAGTCGACTAGTAACTAGCTCCACTTAACATTCGTACTCGATCATTTTAAACTAATTAATGCTTTATTACAATACACAATCGACTTAAGCCTTAAAATTCCTAGCATTAGCTTTGAAAACTGAGTAAATTATCATTAACAATATTAAATTTATGATAACTGTAAAAAAAGAAAATTTCCATATCATTTGCACTGAGTAACTTTGTTCCAATTAGATTGATCATGACAGAGGGATGATGTCATCCACTCTCCAGAAAACTTTATCCTTCACGTGATTATCAAATTTACCTAAACTAGTAGAATTAATGTTACATTTATTACTTAATTAATATAATTATCTTGGCAGTGATTTTACAGTAATATATACCTTGAGTACTATGGACAATTGACGTGACTACTAATAATAAATTTAACATGCATTTAATTCCATTTAATTTGCAGTAAATTATACCATAGTTTTATTATATTTTGTTTACAATTAGACTTGTAAACTAGCATGTTCTTGTAAGTAATCCTTCATTTTCTCTTCATATTAAGATTGATTGATTCTAAATTAATTTAATTGACACCATTTTCAAGGTAGAACTAGTCAATGGTTTTGATTTATTCTTACAGAAATTTCGGAAAACATTTTCCAGTGATTAATCACGCCACCGGAAAATAACCACAAGCGTTCTATCTTCCAATAGGCTTAGATAAGTCTTACTACGATGGTGATTGAGAGGTACATAGAAAGGGGAAAACATAGTTATTGTCCGAAAGAACCATAAAAGAGTGGAATGGTGGAGATGAGATAGGCCTAGGATAATGTTTGGTAGTCGTGAATCCTACTATGGATATCTTGACTAGTTTAAAATATAATTTAAACTATGCAAAGCAACCATAAGAAACTCTGAGGTCAAGGTAGGATGTCAAAATCGACTGAGTCGCACAAGGGCAGGCTGGGCAGCTCGATCACCACTACATCTAACACGAGGGCATGTAATCTTGTAGTGTAGCCAAATTGGCATAGATGGTTTCTGATATCAAAATCTTTAAAGGAAAAGTTTGCCAATCACAGGCTCAAATCCATTGCACTCAGCAAAATACACAAGTACTAAGAATTAAACAAGAAAAAGAACTATTATAACTACATAAAATAATTGGGAAAAGGGATCAACTAACCATTTAAACAGTCGTCTAAACAAACATAAAAGAACACACGACATCTCAGTCAACATTATCCAAAAACCCAACAAGACTAACTCACATCGACATTAACTTTGGACCATTATCTGGCATTCCCATCCCAGCAGCTAGTTCAGCATCGAGTTGAGTGTGCGGTGCAGGCCCCATCATTTGCTTCACACTGTGCAAGAACAATATCAGCGTTCTCAAAAAATATAGCTAAAGTACTTAGTTACAGGGCCCGGAAAGTGAATATTCAAAAGTAGGAGATGAAATCAATACAATTACCACCTAAAACGCATACACTTAAGAAAAAATTTAAACACGAGGATATGTAAAACTGAAAATGAGCAGCTGGCCAAGGTGTTCTCCTCAGCCTGTCTAAGTACAGTCCATAAAGTTTGATTAAAAAATACAAGCATTGATGGAGGCAGGACTCGGAACCAATGGGACAGACCAGAAAACTTTTTAAAGCACAAAGTCTCAGAACTTTAAAAAAAAAAAAAAAAAAAAAAAAAAAGGTTGTCCCAGATTTCTGTGAGTCACTGGCACCCACCTCCCTTGCCACTGAATATAAGCTCATCGACTAAGGTTTATAGATACATATTAATACATCATTTTGCTATCTTGTAGGACGCGTTATACTTCAGTTCATTTTAACTTTCATCTGAAATCCTTAACCAAATAAATTACCCCGACATAACTTCCCTTACGGATTTGTATCCCATTTTATATCAAATTAAATTGGAAGTAAAATAAGAGGAAAATATTAAAAAAAGTTTTTGCCATTTTGTTGCTAACAGATGCAACTTCATAACAAAGCATTAAAACTTGAACTTATATATCTTGCATTCACTCAAGTTTTTATTACCATAATTGAACAAGAAATTCGTATTTCTTCCCAAAAGTAGTTGAGTTACATAAACGTGTAGCTAGGCAGAAAGTAGCCAGGGTGAGGGTTTGGCGAGCTCAAGCCCACACAACCCAACCTAAATAAAATTTATTATAGGTGCACAATGCCCACTAGGTTTGCAGAGGCCTGATACCAGGATTTGGAATCTGCCTCGTCATTGGAGAGGTAAAATCGAGCCAGAATCAATTCCATTAAGTGATCAAAGAATTGGCTGTGTTATTGGATTATTGATTTCAGGACAATGGCTGTGGGATAAGATTGCTGATTTCAGGACAAAGGCTGGAGAGACAATGAAATTAAGTATTTGAAGGCAAACACTCCTTGGAGTGAAGTTTCAGCGAGTTCTCACTTTTTCCCTTGAAGAGTCACTTTTATCATTGAACTCTAAAGTCCAGAATCAACCAAAGTTCATATAAATATCTTCCATAATGCTTTATACTTTAAGAAGTAATTTTTTTTATCATTAAACTAACTTGTATAATAATGAACCTATAGAATAAATGCTCATTTTTCTTTACAGTTTAATATTTTGTAATTTATTATTTTTCAATTATATAAATTTTGTAATTTTTAATATCTTAATCTGCTTTTGAAATAAATTTAAAAACTTATTAATTGCAAAATTATTAATTTAGTAATATCTCAAATTTCAATATTTTCTATTATTTCTTCATTAGACATATCAGAGAAGTGGTCTCTCATTCAAAATTAGTTGCTGCAGCGATGGTGTTTCACAGTTGCATTGGTTGGTGAGGGCTGAGAGAAATTTTGGAACAATAAGAGCATGTCTGATTTTCAGTACGCGTTTTTAATATCAAACATCAACGAGTGTGTAGCTTTTCTCACACTGCCAGCTCTCAAATATTGTGATTTTTTGTTGATAATCATGAATTTTAATATATAATCATTCTGCCGACATAAATGTTTTTGCTTTTAAACAAATAAAATTTTCTCAACTCCGCTTCAAAAAATTTCAGTAGCTCCTGTTATTGAATGCTAGGAGAGTTCAAGTAGGATTTAAGATGGATAAATACTCAGATAGAGCTTGATTATTAGTCAAACATTCATCAATCAGGGAATGAACTTCAAAACTCAGTTCAGCTTCGCTTGTATATGGATCTAAGTAAATGTCTCATATTTCCTAAATTACAAGTTTGAAGATGTCTGGATGCAGGTGAAGGTGATCTAAAAAGGACGACTTATGGAGATCAGTGATACCTATATGCTAAAGTTCTGTGCCACCAAATGTCCACACACACACAATGAAAAAAAAAAAAAAAAAAAGGAGGAAGAAGAAGAAGAAGCGCATTTACCAACTTTGAATTTCAAATCAGTTCAACACAAAAAAGAAAAAAATGTCTGATCTAAAAACATAATAAGCACGAAAAACTACTTTTTTATTTGAAAGAGAACAACAATTTAAAATGAAAAATCAATCAAGCATCAAAAATTGAAAAATTATGGCATATAGAATCTGAATTGTACATACCGCCTCCTATGCTTTTTAGTCTTGAAATGCTCATCTCTCACAGCCACGTTAGCGAAATACCGACTATAAAAACAAAAGTAGAAAATAAAAACCCAATAACTAGGATTGAAAAGCCTGTAAGCTGTTTTGTAAAAGAGTTAAAATCAAAATGGAAAAAATTACTCGCAGTGTAGACAGTAATATTGGCCCATTCCAGGAAGATCTTCGTCAACAGGCAAGGGTTTTCCCTCTCCCTCAGCTTTATGAAGCTCATCATATACAGCATCGTCGCGTAAACAAGAAACAGTTAAGAAAACATTCTTCGAATTAACAAAAAGTCGGCGTAAGATAGTAAGAAGTAGCTAAAAAAAAAAAAAAAAAGAAACATTGCGGAAAAAAAAAAAAAAAAGCAAAAAAAAAAAAAAAAAAAAGGATATCTTTAACAAGAAATTTAGTGCGGCGAGCAGTTTTGTGAGAGTAGCGGCGCTTCTTCACACTCCTGTGCGGGCACTTTCCACCCATTCTTTGTTATTTTTCCTTAATTTGTGAAATTAGGGTTTCCCTTTCTTCGATTTAGAATCCGAAACCATTGAGTCGGTTATGTCACCCTATGTGAGCTGCGCGGCGTCGTTGCATACTCGGATTTAGAGAATATTTTAGGGGATTTTGATAAAAAAGTCCAGTCAAACAATGTTATTTGATAAAATAGCCTCCACTTACAAAAAATAATAAACAAATAAGATCAAATGTCTAAAATACCCTCACCATTGAAAAGACTCAAATACCCATTTCAATCCAATTAAATCCCTCAAATCATCAGCAAAAATCAGTGGACGTGCTTTCCCGGTGGATGCTTCCTTAAAATCTTGTTATTCATTGCATTCTTCATCTATCTTCTCTAATATTTTGAGCATTTTAACAAGGATTTTGGTGCCTACATTATCCACATTGAAATTTCTACTATATTTAAAGAAAGAAGAAAGGTATTTTTAGAAATCTCATTTATATTGGTATTTTTATTGTTGAATATAGTATAAAATGATATTTTAGTTGATTTTATTTTCGCATTTGGTGTATATTTGCATCGTCCGCAACTATTGGACGATAACGACACTCCAGTCGTTATTAGTAGTTCAGAACGACACTACAGTCGTTATCTACCATGTAAAACGATAGTACAACCGTTATCTGTTATGATCTGTCCATTATTGATGATATATTGTGGTTACTTTGATCATTCAAATATGGTAACAATTTTCATATTATTTTGATATATACTTGAGTAAATTATTTAACTTTTTTTTTTTTTACACGTATGGATTCTGTAGAAATGATATGGGTACAAGTATGCTATTTTGTCGAGTTTAAAAAGACTGAAGAAAGCAAATGGACATGGGATTATATAGGAAACGGTGAAGAAAATGTGGATATTCTTTATGTTCCATCTAGCATTTCGTATATAGAGTTGTACAACAAAGTGCAAGAACTTGTTAATGTGGATTCAAAGTTATATGAAATTGAGATGATGTCCCTTAATCCTGGAATGTCTAAGTTTTCAGTTCCACCACAAAGGATTAACAGTGACATGAAAGTGAAGTGGTTTCTTTCTATTTGTAAAAAACATCCTCTTTGCGTGACTATTTCGACTAAAGTTACAGGTGAATGTGATAGTGTAAGGGAGTTTGAAAGAGATTGTGGAGTAGAAACTAATGGTGAAGTAGAAAAGGGAGATGTGAGCCATCAAAATGAAGTTGAGCTATATGATGGCGATCATGGAAATGATAACGTAGAAGAAGGAAACTCTGTGGATTGGGATAACTTGCATATAATTCAAGGTAGTTCCGAACAACAAGATTTCGAAGATAAATCTCCTCCGAGAAATGAAAACAATGTTGATTTCTCCATGGAAGAGGACATTATTGGTACTTCAACACAAGTCCTGTGTTCAATTCCTTATAGATCATCAGTTAGGATTCCAGAAAATGAGGATGTACATGATGATGAACTATTTCCAACTAAAAGTGCTTTGATATCAAAACTCCAGCTACTTGCCGTGAAGTACCAATTTGAATTTAAAGTGAAGAAATCAAATAAGAGTGTTTATACAGTCGTTTGTGTTGAGAAAATTTGTAACTGGCGTTTACGGGCAACGAGCATAGCTGAATCTGAGATTTTTCAAATACGAAAATATTCTAGCCATCACATTTGCTCTATGAGTGTTCGTCGCAGGGATAATAGACATGCTACCTATTCGGTAATTGGAAAACATGTAGCTCCAAAATATCATGATGCCAACATAGTGTACAGACCAAGAAACATTATCAATGACGTTCGTCGAGAGTTTGGCATAACTATAAAATATCACAAGGCGTATATGGCCAAAGAATTTGCTTACAAAGAGGTTCGAGGTAGCCCTGATGATAGCTATGCAAAGTTACCAATGTATTGTCACATTCTGGAGAAAAATAATCCTGGTACGTTGACCTTTATTGAAACCGATAATGATGGACATTTCATGTATTTTTTTATGGCATTAGGACCAAGCATACGTGGATTTCTCTCTTCAATTCGACGGGTAATATGTGTGGATGGAACATTTTTGAAATCTAAGTATCGAGGTACGTTACTTGTTGCCACATGCCAAGATGCAAATCGTCAAATTTATCCACTTGCGTGGGGCATAGTGGATTCAGAAAACAATGACTCATGGACTTGGTTCTTTCAGAAGTTACGACAGATAACCGATGACACAGACGAGCTAGTCTTTATATCTGACCGTGCAACAAGCATATCAAATGGTTTCAACAGCGTCTATCTTAACGCACATCATGGACATTGTATATGGCATTTGCAAACTAACTTGAAGAGCAAATTCCCTCGCATAGATATTGTGCCATTGTTTAGAGCTACTGCACAGGCATATAGTTTGGCAAAATTTGAGATTAATATGCAAGCATTGTGCAGTCTACACGAGAAAATCAGAGAATACTTAGAGGAAGAGGTTGGCGTGGAGTATTGGTCAAGAGCACATTTCAATGGAATCAGATACAATACTATGACCACAAACAATGCAGAATCATTAAATTCATTGTTGAGAAGTGCTCGAGAATTTCCTATACTTGCTTTGATCGAGTATATCAGGGAAAAGATGCAGAGTTGGTTTCATGATAGGCGCATTGATGCCGAAAAATGTACAAGCTATCTCACCCCGCCAATGGAGGAGAAAATGTACGATAGGTATAATGAGTCAAAAGGTTTTGAGGTAAAAGCTCTTAGCCCAGATGAAATGCAAGTGAGTGATAAAATGGAAAGTTTCATTGTTAATTTGGAGAGGGGGACATGCACATGTAAGGAATTTGATCTGGACCAATTTCCATGTGCACATGCAATTGCAGTAGTAAGGGATGTTGGAGACAACTGTTACAGGTTTTGCTCTCCATTTTATAGCACTTCTTACTGGAAACAAGCTTATTCTGAATATATATATCCACTGTCAAATGAGGTGGACTGGGAAATTCCCGATAGTGTTCGATCAAGAAAGGTGATACGACCGTTGACACGAAGAGGAAGTGGACGTCCACCAAAAAAAAGGAAACAATCAACCGGAGAGGTGTGCAAGTCTCGTAAGTGCAGTAGGTGTTTGAAAACTGGGCATAACCGTATCACTTGTACAGATCGTGCACCACTTAGCGAGAGACATGAATGATGAAGATAAAACCGCACATCTGTTGAATTTTGACTTTTATGATGTGCTTCTTTTGTAGTATTAAAAAGGACGGTGGTGTTATGATGTACTGCTTTTGTAATTCCTAAATGTAAACTATTTAAAATCTTTGGAATGATTCATTTTGTCATTATCTTAGAATCGATAAAGCCATAATGGCAGATATATTTTGTTGTCATATCGAAACATCACTGGTGCCGTTTTTTGTATTTTACCCAGAAAATATAAAAATATTGTTCAGAAATTAAACATTATTGATTTAATGACAATTTATTTATAAATATATAAGTTATCAATTATTCGTATTGTGTTTACATAACTAACGACACTTGTGCTGTTTTCAAAAATAGTAATAGCACTAGTGTTGTTCTCATTTTCCATGTTGTCCAAGTAATGCGAGTATCTCTCAAATGTTGTGAGTAGCATGTCCATCTCGTGACTCAAATGAGCTAAACTTTTCGAATACAAGGGCCCGAAAGGCTCGTGGATGCTCAAACTCGTGTTTATTGACCGAACGACACAAGTGCCGTTCTCCAATTTTTCGCTTCATTTCCTACGCGTCGACCTCAAAGATCGGACCTCCTAACTTAAGGAAGTCGGAATTATAGAATACGTGACGGATAGTGAGGAAATTGGCATGCATTTCGGTGAAATCACAAGTCACCATCCATATTCGTTAGAAAACCAAAGTAATGAGGGCATCTCTTTACTGACAGAACGACACTTGTGTCGTTCTGTCTATTTCTCCCATTTTTCGCTTCATTTCCTCCGCGTCGCCCTCAAAGATCGGACCTCCTAACTTAAGGAAGTCGGAATTATAGAATACGTGACGGATAGTGAGGAAATTGGCATGCATTTCGGTGAAATCACAAGTCACCATCCATATTCGTTAGAAAACCAAAGTAATGAGGGCATCTCTTTACTGACAGAACGACACTTGTGTCGTTCTGTCTATTTCTCCCATTTTTCGCTTCATTTCCTCCGCGTCGCCCTCAAAGATCGGACCTCCTAACTTAAGGAAGTCGGAATTATAGAATACGTGACGGATAGTGAGGAAATTGGCATGCATTTCGGTGAAATCACAAGTCACCATCCATATTCGTTAGAAAACCAAAGTAATGAGGGCATCTCTTTACTGACAGAACGACACTTGTGTCGTTCTGTCTATTTCTCCCATTTTTCGCTTCATTTCCTCCGCGTCGCCCTCAAAGATCGGACCTCCTAACTTAAGGAAGTCGGAATTATAGAATACGTGACGGATAGTGAGGAAATTGGCATGCATTTCGGTGAAATCACAAGTCACCATCCATATTCGTTAGAAAACCAAAGTAATGAGGGCATCTCTTTACTGACAGAACGACACTTGTGTCGTTCTGTCTATTTCTCCCATTTTTCGCTTCATTTCCTCCGCGTCGCCCTCAAAGATCGGACCTCCTAACTTAAGGAAGTCGGAATTATAGAATACGTGACGGATAGTGAGGAAATTGGCATGCATTTCGGTGAAATCACAAGTCACCATCCATATTCGTTAGAAAACCAAAGTAATGAGGGCATCTCTTTACTGACAGAACGACACTTGTGTCGTTCTGTCTATTTCTCCCATTTTTCGCTTCATTTCCTCCGCGTCGCCCTCAAAGATCGGACCTCCTAACTTAAGGAAGTCGGAATTATAGAATACGTGACGGATAGTGAGGAAATTGGCATGCATTTCGGTGAAATCACAAGTCACCATCCATATTCGTTAGAAAACCAAAGTAATGAGGGCATCTCTTTACTGACAGAACGACACTTGTGTCGTTCTGTCTATTTCTCCCATTTTTCGCTTCATTTCCTCCGCGTCGCCCTCAAAGATCGGACCTCCTAACTTAAGGAAGTCGGAATTATAGAATACGTGACGGATAGTGAGGAAATTGGCATGCATTTCGGTGAAATCACAAGTCACCATCCATATTCGTTAGAAAACCAAAGTAATGAGGGCATCTCTTTACTGACAGAACGACACTTGTGTCGTTCTGTCTATTTCTCCCATTTTTCGCTTCATTTCCTCCGCGTCGCCCTCAAAGATCGGACCTCCTAACTTAAGGAAGTCGGAATTATAGAATACGTGACGGATAGTGAGGAAATTGGCATGCATTTCGGTGAAATCACAAGTCACCATCCATATTCGTTAGAAAACCAAAGTAATGAGGGCATCTCTTTACTGACAGAACGACACTTGTGTCGTTCTGTCTATTTCTCCCATTTTTCGCTTCATTTCCTCCGCGTCGCCCTCAAAGATCGGACCTCCTAACTTAAGGAAGTCGGAATTATAGAATACGTGACGGATAGTGAGGAAATTGGCATGCATTTCGGTGAAATCACAAGTCACCATCCATATTCGTTAGAAAACCAAAGTAATGAGGGCATCTCTTTACTGACAGAACGACACTTGTGTCGTTCTGTCTATTTCTCCCATTTTTCGCTTCATTTCCTCCGCGTCGCCCTCAAAGATCGGACCTCCTAACTTAAGGAAGTCGGAATTATAGAATACGTGACGGATAGTGAGGAAATTGGCATGCATTTCGGTGAAATCACAAGTCACCATCCATATTCGTTAGAAAACCAAAGTAATGAGGGCATCTCTTTACTGACAGAACGACACTTGTGTCGTTCTGTCTATTTCTCCCATTTTTCGCTTCATTTCCTCCGCGTCGCCCTCAAAGATCGGACCTCCTAACTTAAGGAAGTCGGAATTATAGAATACGTGACGGATAGTGAGGAAATTGGCATGCATTTCGGTGAAATCACAAGTCACCATCCATATTCGTTAGAAAACCAAAGTAATGAGGGCATCTCTTTACTGACAGAACGACACTTGTGTCGTTCTGTCTATTTCTCCCATTTTTCGCTTCATTTCCTCCGCGTCGCCCTCAAAGATCGGACCTCCTAACTTAAGGAAGTCGGAATTATAGAATACGTGACGGATAGTGAGGAAATTGGCATGCATTTCGGTGAAATCACAAGTCACCATCCATATTCGTTAGAAAACCAAAGTAATGAGGGCATCTCTTTACTGACAGAACGACACTTGTGTCGTTCTGTCTATTTCTCCCATTTTTCGCTTCATTTCCTCCGCGTCGCCCTCAAAGATCGGACCTCCTAACTTAAGGAAGTCGGAATTATAGAATACGTGACGGATAGTGAGGAAATTGGCATGCATTTCGGTGAAATCACAAGTCACCATCCATATTCGTTAGAAAACCAAAGTAATGAGGGCATCTCTTTACTGACAGAACGACACTTGTGTCGTTCTGTCTATTTCTCCCATTTTTCGCTTCATTTCCTCCGCGTCGCCCTCAAAGATCGGACCTCCTAACTTAAGGAAGTCGGAATTATAGAATACGTGACGGATAGTGAGGAAATTGGCATGCATTTCGGTGAAATCACAAGTCACCATCCATATTCGTTAGAAAACCAAAGTAATGAGGGCATCTCTTTACTGACAGAACGACACTTGTGTCGTTCTGTCTATTTCTCCCATTTTTCGCTTCATTTCCTCCGCGTCGCCCTCAAAGATCGGACCTCCTAACTTAAGGAAGTCGGAATTATAGAATACGTGACGGATAGTGAGGAAATTGGCATGCATTTCGGTGAAATCACAAGTCACCATCCATATTCGTTAGAAAACCAAAGTAATGAGGGCATCTCTTTACTGACAGAACGACACTTGTGTCGTTCTGTCTATTTCTCCCATTTTTCGCTTCATTTCCTCCGCGTCGACCTCAAAGTTCGGACCTCCTAACTTAAGGAAGTCAGAATTATAGATTACGTGACGGATAGTGTGGGAATTGGCATGCATTTCGGTGAAATCACAAGTCACCATCCACATTCGTTAGAAAACCAAAGTAATGAGGGCATCTCCCAAATTACGTGACCGACATGGCCATCTCGAGACTCAAATGAGTTAAACTTGTCGAATACAGGGGCCCGAAAGGCTCGTGGCTGCTCAAACTCGTGTTTACTGACAGAACGACACAAGTGTCGCAAGTGTCGTTTAACGACACTTGTGTCGTTCTGTCTATTTCTCCCATTTTTCTCTTCATTTCCTCCGCGTCGACCTCAAAGATCGGACCTCCTAACTTAAGGAAGTCAGAATTATAGATTACGTGACGGATAGTGAGGGAATTGGCATGCATTTCGGTGAAATCACAAGTCACCATCCACATTCGTTAGAAAACCAAAGTAATGAGGGCATCTCCCAAATTACGTGACCGACATGGCCATCTCGAGACTCAAATGAGTTAAACTTGTCGAATACAGGGGCCCGAAAGGCTCGTGGCTGCTCAAACTCGTGTTTACTGACAGAACGACACAAGTGTCGCAAGTGTCGTTTAACGACACTTGTGTCGTTCTGTCTATTTCTCCCATTTTTCGCTTCATTTCCTCCTCGTCGACCTCAAAGATTGGACCTCCTAACTTAAGGAAGTCAGAATTATAGATTACGTGACGGATATTGAGGGAATTGGCTTGCATTTCGGTGAAATCACAAGTCACCATCCACATTCGTCAGAAAACCAAAGTAATGAGGGCATCTCCCAAATTACGTGGCCGACATGGCCATCTCGAGACTCAAATGAGTTAAACTTGTCGAATACAGGGGCTCGAAAGGCTCGTGGCTGCTCAAACTCGTGGTTATTGACAGAACGACACAAGTGTCGTTCTGTCAGTAAACACGAGTTTGAGCAGCCCCGAGCCTTTCGGGCCCCTGTATTCGACAAGTTTAACTCATTTGAGTCTCGAGATGGCCATGTCGGCCACGTAATTTGGGAGATGCCCTCATTACTTTGGTTTTCTAACGAATATGGATGGTGACTTGTGATTTCGCTGAAATCCATACCAATTCTCCCGTTATCCGTCACGTAATCAATAATTCTGACTTTTTTTAAGTTAGGAGGTCCGATCTTCGAGGTCGACGCGGAGGAAATGAAGCGAAAAATGGGAGAAATAGACAGAACGACACAAGTGTCGTTCTGTCAGTAAACACGAGTTTGAGCAGCCCCGAGCCTTTCGGGCCCCTGTATTCGACAAGTTTAACTCATTTGAGTCTCGAGATGGCCATGTCGGCCACGTAATTTGGGAGATGCCCTCATTACTTTGGTTTTCTAACGAATATGGATGGTGACTTGTGATTTCGCTGAAATCCATACCAATTCTCCCGTTATCCGTCACGTAATCAATAATTCTGACTTTTTTTAAGTTAGGAGGTCCGATCTTCGAGGTCGACGCGGAGGAAATGAAGCGAAAAATGGGAGAAATAGACAGAACGACACAAGTGTCGTTCTGTCAGTAAACACGAGTTTGAGCAGCCCCGAGCCTTTCGGGCCCCTGTATTCGACAAGTTTAACTCATTTGAGTCTCGAGATGGCCATGTCGGCCACGTAATTTGGGAGATGCCCTCATTACTTTGGTTTTCTAACGAATATGGATGGTGACTTGTGATTTCGCTGAAATCCATACCAATTCTCCCGTTATCCGTCACGTAATCAATAATTCTGACTTTTTTTAAGTTAGGAGGTCCGATCTTCGAGGTCGACGCGGAGGAAATGAAGCGAAAAATGGGAGAAATAGACAGAACGACACAAGTGTCGTTCTGTCAGTAAACACGAGTTTGAGCAGCCCCGAGCCTTTCGGGCCCCTGTATTCGACAAGTTTAACTCATTTGAGTCTCGAGATGGCCATGTCGGCCACGTAATTTGGGAGATGCCCTCATTACTTTGGTTTTCTAACGAATATGGATGGTGACTTGTGATTTCGCTGAAATCCATACCAATTCTCCCGTTATCCGTCACGTAATCAATAATTCTGACTTTTTTTAAGTTAGGAGGTCCGATCTTCGAGGTCGACGCGGAGGAAATGAAGCGAAAAATGGGAGAAATAGACAGAACGACACAAGTGTCGTTCTGTCAGTAAACACGAGTTTGAGCAGCCCCGAGCCTTTCGGGCCCCTGTATTCGACAAGTTTAACTCATTTGAGTCTCGAGATGGCCATGTCGGCCACGTAATTTGGGAGATGCCCTCATTACTTTGGTTTTCTAACGAATATGGATGGTGACTTGTGATTTCGCTGAAATCCATACCAATTCTCCCGTTATCCGTCACGTAATCAATAATTCTGACTTTTTTTAAGTTAGGAGGTCCGATCTTCGAGGTCGACGCGGAGGAAATGAAGCGAAAAATGGGAGAAATAGACAGAACGACACAAGTGTCGTTCTGTCAGTAAACACGAGTTTGAGCAGCCCCGAGCCTTTCGGGCCCCTGTATTCGACAAGTTTAACTCATTTGAGTCTCGAGATGGCCATGTCGGCCACGTAATTTGGGAGATGCCCTCATTACTTTGGTTTTCTAACGAATATGGATGGTGACTTGTGATTTCGCTGAAATCCATACCAATTCTCCCGTTATCCGTCACGTAATCAATAATTCTGACTTTTTTTAAGTTAGGAGGTCCGATCTTCGAGGTCGACGCGGAGGAAATGAAGCGAAAAATGGGAGAAATAGACAGAACGACACAAGTGTCGTTCTGTCAGTAAACACGAGTTTGAGCAGCCCCGAGCCTTTCGGGCCCCTGTATTCGACAAGTTTAACTCATTTGAGTCTCGAGATGGCCATGTCGGCCACGTAATTTGGGAGATGCCCTCATTACTTTGGTTTTCTAACGAATATGGATGGTGACTTGTGATTTCGCTGAAATCCATACCAATTCTCCCGTTATCCGTCACGTAATCAATAATTCTGACTTTTTTTAAGTTAGGAGGTCCGATCTTCGAGGTCGACGCGGAGGAAATGAAGCGAAAAATGGGAGAAATAGACAGAACGACACAAGTGTCGTTCTGTCAGTAAACACGAGTTTGAGCAGCCCCGAGCCTTTCGGGCCCCTGTATTCGACAAGTTTAACTCATTTGAGTCTCGAGATGGCCATGTCGGCCACGTAATTTGGGAGATGCCCTCATTACTTTGGTTTTCTAACGAATATGGATGGTGACTTGTGATTTCGCTGAAATCCATACCAATTCTCCCGTTATCCGTCACGTAATCAATAATTCTGACTTTTTTTAAGTTAGGAGGTCCGATCTTCGAGGTCGACGCGGAGGAAATGAAGCGAAAAATGGGAGAAATAGACAGAACGACACAAGTGTCGTTCTGTCAGTAAACACGAGTTTGAGCAGCCCCGAGCCTTTCGGGCCCCTGTATTCGACAAGTTTAACTCATTTGAGTCTCGAGATGGCCATGTCGGCCACGTAATTTGGGAGATGCCCTCATTACTTTGGTTTTCTAACGAATATGGATGGTGACTTGTGATTTCGCTGAAATCCATACCAATTCTCCCGTTATCCGTCACGTAATCAATAATTCTGACTTTTTTTAAGTTAGGAGGTCCGATCTTCGAGGTCGACGCGGAGGAAATGAAGCGAAAAATGGGAGAAATAGACAGAACGACACAAGTGTCGTTCTGTCAGTAAACACGAGTTTGAGCAGCCCCGAGCCTTTCGGGCCCCTGTATTCGACAAGTTTAACTCATTTGAGTCTCGAGATGGCCATGTCGGCCACGTAATTTGGGAGATGCCCTCATTACTTTGGTTTTCTAACGAATATGGATGGTGACTTGTGATTTCGCTGAAATCCATACCAATTCTCCCGTTATCCGTCACGTAATCAATAATTCTGACTTTTTTTAAGTTAGGAGGTCCGATCTTCGAGGTCGACGCGGAGGAAATGAAGCGAAAAATGGGAGAAATAGACAGAACGACACAAGTGTCGTTCTGTCAGTAAACACGAGTTTGAGCAGCCCCGAGCCTTTCGGGCCCCTGTATTCGACAAGTTTAACTCATTTGAGTCTCGAGATGGCCATGTCGGCCACGTAATTTGGGAGATGCCCTCATTACTTTGGTTTTCTAACGAATATGGATGGTGACTTGTGATTTCGCTGAAATCCATACCAATTCTCCCGTTATCCGTCACGTAATCAATAATTCTGACTTTTTTTAAGTTAGGAGGTCCGATCTTCGAGGTCGACGCGGAGGAAATGAAGCGAAAAATGGGAGAAATAGACAGAACGACACAAGTGTCGTTTAACGACACTTGTGTCGTTCTGTCTATTTCTCCCATTTTTCGCTTCATTTCCTCCGCGCCGACCTCAAAGATTGGATAATGGGGGAATTGGTATGGATTTCAGCGAAATCACAAGTCACCATCCACATTCGTTAGAAAATCAAACTAATGAGGATATCTCCCAAATCTGAAAATTTAGTATGTAACATTTATTTTACGCTTATATTGACAAAATAAGGTAAGTTGGTTGCAAATACTACCGGTGTCATTCCTGTTATTAATTTTGTCAGAATAACGGCAGTTGTGTTGTTCTCAATATTTTTTCAAGATCAGTAACGATACAAGTGTCGTTCTCGTAGACTTGTAAATCTAACTTCTAATGAAATAAAAATGCAAATCTGAAAATTTAATATTTAATATTTTGTTAACGCTTATATTGAAAAAATAAGGTATTTGTTTGCAAATACGGTAAGGTGTCATTCCCGTTATTATATTTGTCACTATAACGACAGTTGTGTCGTTCTCTATAAGCGGTAACGACACTTGTGCCGTTCTTATGAATATGTTTGTGTCTTTATAACGCTACTTGTGTCGTTCTCCCTATCTTTTCAAAATCAGTAACGACACTAGTGGTGTTCTCGCATACAATGACCGAACAACATAACGACAGTTATGCCGTTCTTATGGCTTTTCTCTCATATCATTAACGGCACAAGCGCCGTTCTCAAGAACAAAACTTGACCAAAACCCTAAACCAAATTACCATTTTCATAGAAATGCATAAGCACATTTAAATGAAAGACATAAAAGCTGTCACTTCAATTAACATTCAACTTGAAGGATTTACTAGGTTGCAAAATCAATCTCCAAGGTCTAAATACAAAAATAACTTCAAAACATTCACTAAATCTACGGATCAAAGTGCCATGCAAATATCTCTGCAGCTAATTTGTTCCTCCAAATAGACATATATTCCGGACGAATCAAATCCATATTCAATTGAGCTTGTAAAAACTCAATGAATTTCACTGTGAAAAGCCCACAATCAGACCTACAAATTCATAATGGGAAAAAAATTAGATAGACATGAATTAGACGAAAGAAGTCAAAGATATTGGTGCTAAATGTTATATTCAACCAAGTTTACCCGTTTGTTTGTTCAGGAACTACAACCCTCTGATAACGAAACATGCTGGTGCTGAATTTTTCTTCACGCGCTATGTGTTCCTTTATCAACAAGGGAATTACCACTTGAATAGGTTTCATGCATTCGGCCAGCTGAGCAGCGCGGATGTGTTTTGGCAAACTATCGTAAATGTAAATAGTTCGCTCCGTCAAATCAATCTTCAGTGCAAACCAATGAGAACCCGGTACACAGTAAGGAACATACAAAAATTTACAGTTACTCCAGTGTTTACCGAGCACCGGTGAAGCCCCTTCAACATAATCGACGAGCTCTTGGTCAAATACATAGTTACCATTTTTCTTTTTACGTGCACCCATTTTTAGGTAGGCTTTTTTCACAAGTTGCCAAAAATAACAATCCAATATAGCACAATCTTGCTGAAATATATGTGGATATGTCACTGCCCTTTCCCTAATGTGGTATAAGGCCGAGTCGATATGCTGTACACCAAAACATGATTAATTAAATGCATTTTTCAGTAAAAATAATTCTAATATACAAATATTACTTACATCATCGATAAGCCACCCGTCATCTTTCAATAGTTCATCAAAGAATTTCCTTCGCACTTCACAGATAGCCAAGGTTACTGTATCACTGTGACAACAATAATATCAAACTAAGCTAACTTGCAAATTCGAAATTACACCCTTCACTACGCCAACCACTGGAATAAAATAAATTACCTTGTGGATGCATTTGCCAACCACTTGTTGAGGTCTTCAACTTTTGCAGGATCTACTTCCCTTAAAGGGTCATATGCTTGAATGTTCAACAATTTTCTCCTCTTTAAGGGATTAGTGTATGGAGAAAGCAGCAAGGCTGCTCTTCTTTTAACTCGATGCCCCCTTCCTACAGGCAATTCAGAATTCGGATCCTCGATGACAATGATTTCATTACTAGGTTGGCAAACATGCGAAGATGTCGAAGGCTTCTCATAATCATCTACAAAAGTTGATGGAACACAATTCATTCCATTTTAACACACAAGATTGAAAAGTGAAATATTGAAACGTAAATTATTTGTACCTTTGTTAGATATGTTTGAATCCTCTTTTGTCCTAGCCACCTTCTCTGTGACATCATCTTGTCGAGCTTCCTCGGTTCGAAAGGTCTCTTCAGTCCAGACTAAAGGCCGTTGTTGGTACAAAACTATAGCAGATGAAGGATCTGGCAGAAATCCTACAAATGGGACCCAACATAAAAATCCTACAAATCCAACAAACGGAACCCAACATAAAAATTATTTGTAACTTATTGCAAAATGTACAAGAGAGAATATACCATCATCATATGTAGGAAAAGCCTCAGATTGCTTATTCGGTGTGACTTCTTCATGAAAGCATTCTTCAATAATTACCTCATCTCGCTCTCTTGTCTCTTTGTTCTGTTGATTGCCTTTACTAAAAGCACGATCATCAAATTTGCTTCTTTCCGACTGAACTCCACCTTGTCCAGCCAATTGGAGAAATAAATCAATTTTCCTTTCTACTCGATCGAAGCGATCTGACATCTCGCCTCGGAGCCTCTCTTCAACACCTCTTATTTCTTGTTTTATTATATGAGTGATATAGTCATAAGAAGGTGGGGGTCGTCTAGCTGTCTTGGATGAATGTAGATGGCTAGACATAGATGGTCGATCTGATGTCTTAGGACATTGTGGGCGAGTGAAACTTGACCGAGCATCATCACTCTCAGCCTTCATCCTTGGAAGCAACTTTTTCCAACTTAGGATCCGCTTCACTATCAAAAGGTCCGGATTCCTTCCAGAACGGCTCCAGCAATTCATCGTCTGTAGGATTAAGCGTACAATGTACCTCTATCTGAAAAAACAAGAATGTATAATTATTCAGCAAATTGTTTTATTATAATTATTGATACGCCATTTACATTTTGATAAATAAAACTTACATTTGACGATTCAAAAAATGTGCAAAGTGTTTCCCCCCTAAGTTGCTTGGACATTTCCCAGCTTATCATTCTTGGAATTCTGGAATCGACTGTTACACGACCGAATTTCTTTCCAACACCGGGAATTGCTTCAAATGCCCAAATCTGTACAATCATAAATTTAATTTTTAGTAACATAATTAAATAAAATGTAAAGTTTAAATGATTTTAGAACATATTACCATGATTGCAAATGGAAATCCATGCAGAGAATACGGATATCGCTGAGAAGTTGTATAACCCTTCAACATGTCTCCCAAATTACGTTTAAAAACCTTAATAGTGTACTCGTATGACTTTCTCCCCCATGAATAGTTGTTAAATCTATCGAGATCATCCACCAAATAAAACAACCATGGGTTAACAAATGTATTCTCCTCTGCTGCCAAAACCACGTACATCAATATGACGAGGAGGCCCAACTTATATTTATCATTCTTATGCTTGCAGCGTTTGAAAACTTGTAACAATAAACCTCTCTTTATTTTGCCGTTGCTACGCTTAAAACGCTCTTTCACGAGTCTACAATTTTGCCCTAGCTTCGGATCCTCGTTCTCCAAATCCCCCGCTTTAAGCCCAGTCACCAGTGTGAATTCTTGCAATCCAAATCTTGCAAGCTTGTCTCCAACCTTAATAAATACTTCATTTTCTTTTGAGGTACTTATTGACCTCAGAATCAATTGGTGAACTAATTGGGATGCAAGTTTTATCTTTCTTAGGCATAACAAATGTCCAAAGCAGGAATTGGTTAATAGGTCCTGATGCTTTTCATCTAAGCTATAGAAAACTTCATCGATCAATTTCATTCTACATCTATTACTTATCTTCACGTTCACTATGTCTTCATCATCCATTTTTCCTATTGCAAAATGCAAAACAATAATTGAGTTAGCAATCTTATTTCTCAAAGCAATCATTTACCAAATTATTGGACAAAAATAACGACTTACAAGCTATTTCACGACTACACATAGAAAGCTCCAAGGCAACACAAAATTGTAGTAAAGCAATGAAACATTGTCAATTCAACCTCAAACTAATACCTTAAATGTGTCACAACTCTATAGTGCACTATGCAAAAAATGATTTACAAGTTAATATCAATGATTTGATATATAAATTGCTTTAGATAGTGTTCTATATACATGACTACTAACACACAAAAGAACCAAATGTCAAACGTTATCGGTTCATTTATTCGAAATTAGATAAATGCAGTAAAGTAAAGCATGAGGCCAACTCATATAAAAGTCACAAATACTACCCACTACTACTGTTACTACCAAAGTGACAAAATTTGACATTTCTAGAATCATTTTGACATCTCATATCAATTATGTACAATTTTTGTTCTTTATATACTCGAATTATGCACAACATTTCTACATGTGTAAAGATTAATTTTATGAATAACATGTAATCATGTCTAAAGTTAAAACCCTTTTGATCAAATCCCCAGGTCCAACGATTTGACTTCCATAACCAATCCTAATTATCAAATTGGAGACGACAAACCTAGAGTATCATGTCGATTTCTGTGAAAAGTTGAACTTTTGCTACTGCTTCAAATAATCATTAGGTTAATCAGTAATCTCAACTTTGACCAGAGACAAAGAATTTATCTATTACACTCTCCTATTTGTATGTTTTACCTATAATACCTTGAACATTGAACATGTATATTAATATACTTAGCTGATATCTACTGGAAAATTGGGGATTGGCAAAGACTTTCTAGTGGAGTTTTCTTCCTTATTCATTTTCATCTGGTCTTGTACTAATTAGTGATTTTTAAATCAAATCATCACAAGGGTTGGTTATGTTAATGCTAAAAAACTATGGAGTAAAAAATGAGGAAGGGACATACTCCACATTATAGAAGAAAGATTAAAACTTAATGAGTAAAAAAGTTGAGAATCACGTGCATAAATGACAAAATTATTGTTACCTTGTTCCTAAATATTTAGAAGATAACAATTTCATAACACAAATGAAACATTGCAATAGTGGAGTTCAAAAGGGACCTCATGCATCCCCTCCGCCACCAGCCACAAACCCCCCTTTTTTCTCAAAAAAATAAAAGCTACCATTTCAAAGGCAACCACTTTCATTTCTCAACATAATACATAAATCTCCTCACATTATAGAACCTGTACCTTAAATTTGTGTTCACCTTCACAGCCGCAGTAGCAAGAGAGGAATTTCCACAAACTCGTAGTTCCAAAACAAAGTCTTCGAGGCGGCAGGGGGGTCACTTCGCTCGCCTATGCTCGTCGTGCTCTTTTGCCAGGTTGATTTCATGAGGTTTGTAGTGGATTTTGTGTGAGATTTTCTCAAAGGGGAAGAGAAGAGAGACGTTAATTTTTGAATTGGGGGAATAAGGTTTTACCTGAGGAAGAAACGAGGTGAAAAGAGGGAATATGGAAAGATTTTTGTGTTAAAATGTGAAGGATAATTTGGTCATTTTATTAATTAAACTATTTTGATTTTTTTCTCCCCTTTTGTATTGGTCAAAGGCTATTTCACCAAAATCATTGCCCAGTCCGGCTATCTGGGCAAATTCCCCAATATTTTATCATTTGGGTCAATATTCCAGACTGGTGTTGTAAAGCCCATAAGCACAAATAGAAGGATCCATAACCCTTTTTAAACCTGCAAATTGGATAAAAGAAGGGGTGGGCGCGGGTCGATTCGGTTTGGTTCTCCGAACCAAACTTTTCGGGTATTTAGTAAATGGAACCGTCGGGTTCAAATATAATTATGGAACCGTTCGGGTTCGGTTCGATTCCGTTCCGTTCGGTTCTGTACTATAATTAAATTTTTTAACATTTATAACAACGTTATATAAATACGACTAATGATACATTCAATGGTTTTGGAATGTCCGAGACTAATAAACTACCTTGTTCAAATGATCGCTACGATCAAAGTTTCGGTCGGCGGAAGTCACAGCTTCGATCGGAAGTCAGAGTGTCGGCCGACGATTGTATAGATTTTGGAATATTAGCGAGGCTGCGAGAGTGAGTGCGAGAGTCGAGACAACGTTATGCACTTTAGTGTAGGTATTTAGGGTTATTTAGTGGATTTGATCTTGTTTGACTAAGAAATGAAATAAGAAAATGGGTAATTGGGCCAAAATTTTGGATTTAGAAATCATTAATTTGTTAATTTGTTTAGAAAAAAATTAAAATCAAAATAATTTGATTTACTCAATATAAAAAAAATTAGAAAGATTCGGTTCTTATTCGATTTTTCGGTTCTTGGTCTAGAATCGAGAACCGAACCGTACCCATCGATTCTCAATTCAGATACCCGTTCGGGTATTTAATTTGATAAGAACCGTCGGATTCGGTTCGATCGGTTCGGTTCGAGAGATTTGCCCAGCCCTAGATAAAAGAGCAAGGACTTTTATAATTGTCGCATTCGTTAAATGTGTTCTTTGGTGATTGAATATTCTTGATTGAGGCGTATTCAAATTCACATAAATATATGATGGGTTGACGTAATCGAGTAGAACTTGAAAGGTATATAAATTAATTTAGAAAAATTCAATCAGATACATGCAATCAGTTGTTATAAGATTTAGTGATTGATATTTAGTAGGATAACTATGGTGAACTCGTGAATTATAAAACTTAAATCATAATTCATATATCTTTCATTAAGCTAATTTCACTCATCGTTCTTATATATGTTTATCCACTTTTAAAAATAATTATATATATATATATATATATATTACAATTTTAACCTTATGTAAATTTATTTAAATAGACAAGAATAAAATTAAATAAAATCTATCACTCTTAAATCCATTCACTAATATTTATCCTCATTAAATGTTTTTGAGCCTTTTATATTTATTCTTTTAGACTTTACATTTAACTAAAATCCCAATATTCATAAAACATCTTTTTCAACTAAAGCCAAAACAAATAATGAAAGAGACATTATTAGAGCAAATACATATGGTAAGGTTTATGGCTGAGCTTCATTTTTTTTTAATTATCAAATTATGTATTTATGTTGTTCGAATGTATTGGTAATTTTTAGTAAATTTGTTTATATATGTTAGATTCTATATTTTAATTGGCATTCTATGAACAAAAATGACTTAATTGAATATGTCTTAAAGTCAAGGCATGAAGTGCAATAATATATAGTTGAATTAGGCTAGGGTTTGAGATTGTAAAATTAGGGGTCCATAAGTAAAAGTCTCTATATATATGTATATATGCACAGAAGAAGAGGTACTGGCCGCTGAAGACATATACATATAAACACTCAAAAATTGGACATCTTGGGAGAGTCAAGAAATTGATGTTGCTAAGCTTAATTATATATACTTGCATGCAGTGACAAAAGTGAAGAGAATAAGATTGCTTGTTGGTGAAGACTGCTGGTGGAATTAACAAGTGTTAGTGGTTGAATTTGGACCATATAACTACAAGGAAATTGAGGCAGAAAGGGTTGAAATTCAAAGCTGCTGGGAGCCATATTGGGTATATATATTTACAAAAAAACCAAAGCTTATTTGGTGGCTGAATTAAATAGATTATATATTCACAGAACAAAGCTTTGGGTAAATTGAGTGGCTGGATTATATTAATATATATACACACACTTTGGGCTGAAATTGTGTCATACACTCACACGGAAATTCAGGCAGTAAAGGGGCTAGTTGCTGTCATAATTTATATGTACAAACAGAGACAAAAACATTAGCTGCTGGATGAATTAAAATGTGGTGCTGCTGAATTTAATTTATTATCCACATGCATGCAGAGACGAAGTGGATTTGAAGCCTGTTGTTATTCTAAATAAATACAACATTATTGGCGGTAGTTTTTGGAAGAATTGAGGGTGGCCGACTGCTGAAATTGTATTATATATATCCATAGAAATTGAGGCAAAAAACGTGGCTGCTTGAGGAATTAGAAAGAAGTTGTGGTGCTGAAATTGTTTCATACCTATACACGAAAATTGAGGCAGTGGTTGCTACTTTGTTCCATCAGTGAGAGAAATTTTCATATCTTTGTTCAAGAGATCCAAGGCGAAATGAATTGGTGAATTCATCCATAACACCTTGTGATCCAACAATCAATCTTTTGGGAAAAACATCAATCTTGTGAAGACAAAACATCGTGGTTCCTTAATCCTTTGAGAAACGGACTCTCTCATTGGGGGATTGAGAGAGGTGGACAATAAGCGCATGAACTGGACAAGAACAGGAGGTTCTTGGAATTTCACTTGGTGATACAATTAGCTAAAGACCAGGAGGTTATATTGGATAGCAAATTAGGCTACAGGAGGTAGATCGGGGAGCTACCAGGAGACTAGTAGTATCTACGACAGTAGATCGTGAGACTGGAACTGCGTGTACGGAGTTTGGCAGAACTTGTACTTGCTGGATTGGTAAAGTGGAAACTACTGGCTTGGTCCCGGAGTTTTACCCACATTGGGGTTTGTCCATCATCAAGCAACTATGTTCTTTATATTTCTACAATTTACTTATTTTCGGTAGTTCAACGTAGGATAGTAAAGCATGTGAATTGATTCGGACATATTAAAAATTGTGACTTGTTGCATTTATTAATTAATTTGTAAAATTCCGCATAAATCCCTATTCTGCCCCCTCTAGGTGTTATTTGGGTCAAACTACGTTATTTCAAGTGATATCAGAGCTAAAACTCAAGTCCTGGCCCATCGTTGTCTAGATGAGTCAATCACTGTCTGTGTCTCCATATTTTGACGGAAGCAACTATGCCTACTGAAAGGTTAGGATGCGTGCTTTTTTGAAGTCTTTAGATGAACGTGATTGGGTGAGTGTACAAAATGGTTGAAAACCTCCTTTCACAACTGTGTCAGGTGTCGTTAATCTAATTGATATTTCACTTTAGACTAAGGAAGAATTAGCTGATTGCAATTGGAATAGCAAAGAACTTCATGCCTTGTTTCTGGCCGTGTCTCCCGAAGAATTTAGGAAAGTGTCAATGTGTGAAATTGCTAAAGAAGTATGGGACATTCTAGAGACTACGCATGAGGGAACTAAAATCGTAAAAAATTCAAAATTGTAAATGCTAACCTCTAGGTTTGTAGAAATCAGGATGAAAGATGATGAATCGTTTGATGAGTTTTATGCAAAATTGAATGACATTGTAAACTCTAGTTTCAATCTAGGTGAGAAGATTCCCAAGTCAAAAATTGTGAGAAAGATTCTTAGGTCTTTGCCCAAGAGATTTAGACCTAAGGTTACAGCTATTGAAGAGAGTAAGGATCTGGACACGGTTAAGATAGAAGAACTCATAAGATCCCTTCAAACCTATGAACTCACCATCTCACAACCTAAGAAAAACAAGTCTATAGCGCTGACCACAGTTGGAGAAGAAGAGTCTGAGTCATCTGACATAGAAAGCTTTAGAGATGAGAAAATAGCTTACTTCGTAAAGAAGTTCCAGAAAGCTTTAAAGGGCAAGAGATGGCCCCAAGACAGAAAGAGAGGAGCCCCTAGTAAATTCCAAAAAGAGAAGAGTGATAAACCAACTGATAGGAAGTCTAGTAAGAAATCTCAAGTTGTTAGGTGCCATGAGTGTCAAAGATTTGGGCACTATAGGAAGAAATGTCCTAGCTTTAAGAAAAATCTGAAAAAGAGAAGGAGTAAGGCATTAGTTGTGTCATTGACTGATGATGATTCAAACTCAAGTGATCAAAGGGATTCCTCCAATGGTGAAGATGAAAAGGGTTATATGGCTTTTGTGTCTACAGTTAAGAGTGAGTCAGATAAGGACAGTGAGAAGGTTAAGGAGGATGTAGAGAGTGAGAAGTCTAGTGACGATACTGAGGTTGAGACGGATATACATGAGGCTTATCAACTTCTGTTTAAGGAGAGCCCCAAGATCAAAAAGGTAAATAAGGCCTTATTTAAAAAGGTAGACAAGCTTGAGAGAGAGAAAGAGAGACTCACTAGTGATCTTCAGGTCTCATCTAAAAACTTTAGTGAGTTGAAGTATGTCAATAAGAAGCTAGAGGATAAGGTTAAGACACTAACTTGTGAGTTAGAGAAGTTAGAGAAATCTAGTACTCAACTGCAGTCTTTTATGAGTGGGACTAAGAATCTAGACAACCTGTTAGGAATGAACAAACCAGTTGGGAATAGGCAAAGTCTAGGATTTGTGAAGAGTGATAGCAACGTGACTAGTTCATCCAAGACCACATTTGTGCCTGCTTTCCACAAGACTAGTATTTCAATTAATCGTTAATCCAAAAGTAAGAGTGTCACTAAACTGAATGCCACTAGAGCCCGTAAGATTTTCACAACAAAATTTCAGCGCCAACAATCACATGCATTTGAGTCTAGGTTCATACCCAATTGTTATCACTGTGGCGCTTTACGGCACACGAGACCTAGATGTCATAAGCTAGCAAATAGGAATAGAAGTCAGGATCTCCCTAGTTAAGTAAACTTCCTTTCAAATTAGGTTAGTCACTTAATTGAGATGGTGAATAAATTGACTAAGATCACCTCGACCTCTAGAAAAGGTTGGGTCAAGAAATCTGATGTAGGTAGGTATGGTGAGAATTCAAATTGTTTTGTAGCTCATGTTGCATATAAGGCTCAAAATACATGTATGTGGTACCTTGATAGTGCTTGTTCTATACATATGTGTGGTAATAAGGCCTTATTCTCTACCTTTGATGATTGCAACGGTGGTGTAGTTACCTTTAGAGACGGGGCTACGACACCTATCAGTGGTAAAGGCACCATCAACATATCCGGACTTCCTACTATATCTAATGTGCTTTATGTAGAGGGTCTTAAGTCCAATCTATTGAGCATTAGTCAAATTTGTGATGTTGACCATGAAGTGAGTTTTGTTCAAAAGAGATGTATTATTTACGACTCTTCGGGTGGTGTTGTCCTTGAAGGTGTTAGAACGTCTGATAACTGTTTGGAGTTCTCCCAAACTATAACTATGTGTGCAGCAGTGCTAAAATTGATATGACTGAACTTTGGCATCAAAGACTCCGCCATGTTAACTATAAAAGCATGTCAAATTTCGTCAAAAAGAAAATTGTTGATGGTTTACCTAAAATTAAACAAAATGAAAATGTTGTGTGCAAGCCGTGTCAACAAGGAAAACAACTTAGGATAAACCATAAAAAAACATCTAAAATCTTGACAAACAGACCCTTAGAACTTCTCCATATGGATTTAATGGGACCTTCTAGAGCCTAGGAGGTAAAGGTTATATTCTTGTTGTGGTAGACGACTTCTTTAGATACACCTGGAGTGAGCTACTAAGAGAAAAATTCGAGACTTGTGATCTGGTTAAATCCCTTGTGTAAAAGACTCAGAATTGAAAAAAATCTTTCCATTTCTAGGGTTCGAAGTGATCATGGAAAAGAGTTTGAAAACTCTAATCTTGAAAACTTTTGTTTAGAGGAGGGGATTCAGCGTGAGTTCTCCTCATCAATCACTCCCCAGCAAAATGAGATTGTTGAGAGGAAAAATAGAGTGCTTCAGGAAATGGCTAGAGCCATGCTTCACGACAAGGATCTAGTAATCCATTTCTGAGGTGAAGCTATTAACACTATCTGCCACATGGTGAACAAAGTATACCTGAGACCGAAAACCGATAAGACTCTTTATGAGATCTGGAAAGGCAAGAAGCCTACTGTTAAATACTTTCGTGTATTTGACAGCAAGTGCTACATTTTGAGGGATACATAAAACTTAGGCCAAGTTTGATTCCAAAAGTGATTAAGAAGTTTTTCTAGGATATTCTAGGAACAATAGAGCCTATCGAGTATATAACTTGAGTACTCAGAGTGTCACGGAGTCTATACATGTTATTGTTGATGATGCTTTCTCTGAGGATGAGAGTGTTAAAAATGTGGTAGATTTAGGTGATCTAAATGATGATCAAGGACCCATAACTGAGGATAAAGAACAATCAATTCCAAAATCTCCATGGTCCCCCAAAGGCATAGACATTTCTATTAAGGATCCTTCACCTAGTGAACAAACTAAGCTTCCTAGAGAACCATCATCTAGGGTCAAATCTAACCATCCTAAGGTCAACATCATTGGGGATCTAAATGTAGGTATGAGGTTAAGAAAGAGAGTTCTGAATAACCTAACCTATACAAGCTATGTATCCCAGATTGAGCCTAAGAAAGTTGAGAAAGCTCTTAGAGATGAATGTTGGGTGAATGCAATGCATGAGGAGCTTAATCAATTTGTTCGAAACAATGTTTGGTATCTAGTGCCTAGGCATGATGATTGCAATATGATAGGTACTAAGTGAATTTTCAAGAACAAAATCGATGACCAGGGTACCATAACGAGAAATAAGGCTAGGCTAGTTGCTCAGGGGTACACTCAGGTTAAAGGGGTAGATTTTGATGAGACATTTGCCCCTGTTGCATGTCTTGAGTCCATTCGGATCCTTCTTGCAGTTGCTTGTACTTCAAGGTTCAAATTGTATCAAATGGATGTCAAAAATGCCTTCTTGAATGGAATACTTCAAGAAGAGGCATATGTTGAACAACCCAAAGGATTCATCGACCCTAGGTTTCCCATTATGTCTACAAATTGAATAAAGCCTTGTATGGTCTGAAACAAGCTCCTAGAGCTTGGTATGACAGACTCACTGCATATCTCGTTGACCATGGTCTTTCATGAGGTGGCACAGACAAACTTTATTCATTAGACATATTTTGAAGAAACCAAAACTATAGCATAGATCTATGTCGATGATATTGTGTTTACCTCTCCAATTGACTCTCTTGCTCATGAACTTGCCGAATGTATGAAACGAGAATTTGAAATGAGCATGGTTGGAGAGCTAAGTTACTTCCTTAGCCTTCAAGTAAAGCAAACTGACTATGGGTTGTTTGTCTCTCAGTCAAAGTATGCCAAAGACCTAGTTAAGCGATTTGGACTGGACAGTAAAAAACACACATGGACACCTATGAGCACGAGTGCTAAGTTAGGTCATGATCCTACAGGTGAAAGTGTTGATTAGACATTGTATAGGAGTATGATAGGTAGCTTACTCTACTTTACAGCCAGTAGACCTGACATAGCTTTCAGTGTTGGAGTGTGTGCAAGATTTCAGGTAGACTCTAAGGAATCCCATTTGAGTGCAATGAGACGTATCATTAAGTATGTGAATGGGATTGTAAATCATGGGATCTTATATTCCAAAGAGTCAAATCTTGAACTCGTCGGCTATTCTGAAGCCGATTGGGCTAGAAATGTCAATGTTAGGAAGAGTACCTCGGGTGGATGCTTCTATGTTGGTTCTAATCTTGTGTCATGGATGAGTAAGAAACAAAACTCAGTTTCTTTGTCTACAATCGAGGCAGAATACATTGCAGCCAGTAGTTGCTACACTCAATTGCTTTGGATGAAGCAAGTGTTGAATGATTATGGGATAAATCAGGGCACCATGACCGTGTTTTGTGATAACACCAGTGCTCAACATCTCCAAAAATCATGTTCAACACTCTAAGACTAAACATATTGATATTAGTCATCACTTCATTCGTGAACTTATTGAGTCCAATGTGGTATCCCTTGAACACATTGCTACAGAAAATCAGCTTGCCGATCTATTCACTAAACCTTTAGATGGTCTGAGGTTCGAGTCACTTAGGAAGGCTGTTAGTATTTGTGTACCTCCTTGACCAGTTTTATAGGAACATTCATGTACGGTTCATCTCAGTGTCCATTTTTGCATTCATTTCATTACATGTTCATTTTGTTTGCATTTGTCTTTTTCATATATTTTTCAACTCATCATATAAAAATTAAAAAAAAAATTCAGATGACACAACTGTGTGGCGCATTCATGTTTTGAAAAAAAAAATTAAAATTAAAAAAAATAGAATTTCTACAGCATGATACATAATTCTAAACTTGTATGTTGTGATCGTGTATGAGCTAAAATGGATAAGCTGTAGCATTATTTCTATTGCTTGATTAGGTCATCATGGAGTACTTAGTATAGGTATCTTCATGTACCATCTGCACTGCTCACACTATGAATTTATTAGTGGGACTCTATCGTATGTGTGAGATTTGGGATAACTGTCACACGTTAATAGGGTTACTTTGAACATGAATTGACCAATATTTAGTAGACCTAAATCCAAAAATAATCCCTCCATTACAAGAAGCTCATATCTTAGCGTTCTTCTTCGAGGCCTATTTGACTTGAGCAATTAAGCCTACGGGGTCTCTTAAAACTTGGTGCCTATGGTCAACTGACTTGGATTAACCGGCCTAAAGCTCGCTACGTGGGTCATCTTAGTCGCCTAATGGAGAAGAACCTGCACTTAAAATGAAAAATTAATGAGCTAGAAAAATAAGAAAAATGTGCCAAATATGGAAAGCTGGAATAATATGAAAATCTGAAAAATATAGAAACTCATAGTAAGGGGGAGATAAGTATAGGTCCTACTGCACATTACATGGTTTGACTTTTATTAGTAGGAGAATATACTTAGGGTACCGCTATTTTCATTCACGCTTTTTATAAGTACATCCACTTTTAAAAATAAAATTTTACTATATTTTAAATTATATATAAATTTACTTAAATAGACATAAGTAATAATGAAGGGTAATAGATATAAAAATACAAAACTCTAAATTGATCCACTAATTTTTACTTTCATTAAATCATCTTAGAATTTGTGTTTATCTAGATTTCTAATAGATTAAGATCTTCAGGGAGGTAGAGACATTGAATTCTGCTTCAAAGAAGATCTAGCAGCCTTGACCATTACCTGAAGGTATTGTTTAAGCTTGGTAAAAGAGCCCACATAAATCAGAAAATCGCTGGACTTGTGGATTGCTATTGTAAGTGTGGCGAAACATTCATACTCTATTTATATGCTTCGATTTCAAGGTCCCTCTGATTATATGTTTAAAATTACCACTTTGGAGAAGTAATTACTTGTTATGAAACAAGTTGGAGGGGTTCATTCACATCTTATATCTCGAGTTCAAAGAGATAAAAGTAGAGTTGGCTGCTTCATGTCCCAAATAATGATCATGAGGTGTTTAAAATCAAGGGAAAGAATAAGCAAATCCTCTGTTCATTGAGTTCGTCTTTCTTCATCAGCTTCTACGTCGCCAATCAAGATCAGGAAATTTTTCCTTTATTCTCTAAGCGTAAAAAACAACTCACTCGGGCACAAGTCCATGCGAATTTCTTTTCTGAGTTTTTATATCTAGCATTTAATTTCTAGTGATTTTTCTTATCTATTTTTAATTATGGGTTTGCCAAATGCACTAACCTAGCTCTTATTTATAAACTTTTGTGGGGTCTTGAGAAATGGGATGGTGTTTAATTGAATTTGTATTTTATTTCTTTGATTTTTCACTCTATTTGTTGTAGATTTGTTGCACGCCTAAGTTTATTTATTTATTACTTTTATTCTTCTCTACTCGTGCCAAGTTCAAATACTAGAAATGTCAATGCATTTTGGTGTTGTTAGGAGCCCAGATGGACTTCCAATTAGGATAGTGAAGAACCAGCTGTACGAATCACAGTTTAAATCAAATAAATTAATTACTGTTCGAATGCATAACAAGGGTTGTTGGGAGCGATAGGTTATTGAATGATAACTATTTTGCTTGATCTTTTCTGGTGAAATTTGGTATTTTTATGGGGAATAAGGATTAGTTTGTAGTTGTTGAATCTAACTTAATGATCATGAGGTGTATAGTCGACATGCTATTATTATTAAAGCTTAGTCATTATCGACTTTTGTCTCATCGACTTCTTATTGCAAATGCTTGTGGCTTGTCGACGAATTGACGTGCATATTATTGTGTATGATCAATCCAAAATATTAGTTATATCAAGCTCAGGTTATGTAATAAAACCTACTAATCTTAAAGGTTATAAAATAATCTTGTTCGAAGCATTCTAATTCTCAAAATTTCAATACACAGAAATTCAGTGAACAATGGAAGAGATACTGTTAGAGCAAAAATATATAGACATAGCAATATATGAAGAGAAATTTGAAAGAGTAAGGATTACATTTTTATCGTGTTTTGTTGTTTGATTTTTTCCTAACACATTAATACATCAATGAGTTTTTTCACAAGTATTTAGAAAAGTTCCAATTCATCTGCTATTTCGTATACTTATCCGATGTTGTATTTTTTATATTAGTTATTGTTAAATTTATGTCAATGACATTATTTAAAACTATATTTTTAATGTAGGATACATCAACCCATAACTATGATGTCCAGAATGAGTTATCTGTTGATTATACGGATATGTTTACGACAAACATGGGTACGTAATAATTTTATTTTTTTTAACATGATCATATATAAATATATGAATATTTGATGATAAACAGATGTTTACAAGTAGAGAGGCCTTGATTGATTGGGTTAAAACTGTTGGTAAGAGATATAACATGATTGTTGTTATGAAAAAGTCCGACTTCGGCCAAGTTGGGAGAAAACCAAGAATTGATTTTGCATGTGAAAGACATGGTTCATATAGGTGTAGGAATACTAACAAAGAAAATGAAAAACGAAAGAGACGAAGAACTACCGAAACAAAAAAATGTGGATGCCCATTCTTATTGAATGGAAGAAAATTGATAAATGGTGATTATTGGATATTGAAAGTGAAATGTGGGAGAGATAATCATGACATTGCCCAAAACCTTGAAGGACATTCATATGCTAGGAGATTAACTGAGAAAGAGACTTCAATTTTAGTAGACATGTCAAAGAATCATGTAAGACCAAAGAAAATATTATATACATTGAAACAAAATGATGACACAAATGTTAGCACAATGAGGCACATCTACAAGGCACGTCAGAAGTTCATGCTCAAAGAACAAGCTGGAAGGACACAAATGCAACAACTAATGAATAGACTTGTTGAGAATAAGTACATAGAGTTGCACCGCACCTACATGGAGACGAATATAGTTCAAGATTTATTCTGGGCACAACCATATTCAATAGATTTGTTGTGGGCTTTTCCTCGTGTGATAATTATGGATTGCACGTATAAGACAAATAGGTATCGCCTACCGTTGTTGGAAATAGTAGGTGTCATTTCTACTGATTTAACATTTTCGATCGCTTTTGCATACTTGGGAAAAGAACGTGAGGAAAACTACGCATGGGCTTTAGGGAGATTGAAGAGTCTAATGAACGATATAATAATGCCTAGTGTTATTGTTATTGATAGAGAGCTAGCTCTAATGAAGGCCATTGAAAAAATATTTCCAACATCTACTAATATTTTATGTAGATGGCACATTTCAAAGAATGTGTTGGCAAAAACAAAAAAATATTTTGACAATCACAAGGACCAATGGGATGCCTTTATGCATATGTGGAATTTGTTAGTGCTTTCAACATCCATAGAAGAGTACAAACAAAATCTAAATATCTTATAATCCAATTTTCAACAATTTCCGCAAGCAATTGATTATGTAATGAATTCATGGCTTCTTCAATATAAAGAGAAGTTTGTCGCAGCTTGGATAAATCTACACATGCACTTTGGAAACACGACAACTAATAGGTCATGGACAAGAATTCATGGACAAGAATTCATGCATTATTGGAGCTACAACATACAGATATTAAAGCGTGATTTGAAAAGAGTTTGGGTACTGTCCAACATAATTTCAAACCTACCTTGTTTAAAAAGCTTAGGGGATTTACATCAAGAATTGCAATAAATATGATATTTCAAGAGTCCAAAGGAGCTGATGACATAGGAACTGACAAGGTAACTTGTGGATGTGTTATACGACAAACACATAGATTACCGTGTGCCCATGAGATTTCAGAGTATAAGAAAGAATCTCAACCCATTCCTTTATCAAGAGTACACTCTCACTGGAACAAGCTTGATATAGTTCCTCTTGATAAAGGTAACACATCCGAAATTAATTGTGCATCATTATTTGAAATGATTGAAAAACGTTATCGAGATAATAATGATCATGTGAAGGCAGAAATCCTACAAAAATTGAAAGAGATTGCTAGTCCGAGTTCTACATCATTAGTTGAGCCACAAGTCCAAACTAAGACAAAGGGTTGTCCATCTTCAAAAATAGATGTATCTACTCGTTGAGACCCATCATATTTTGAGTTAGTTCTATCTGGACAAGATAATACGTTACAACAATTGGATAGTTCCATTACACATTTAAGTCAACCCATGTTATTAAGCCAGCCTCCAATTCGACAAAAACATAAGGTGTATCGAGCACGTGGATCAAAGTCCATGGCTTATTTTGATTCGTTCCCTATTCGTTTGAGACCTTACATAGTTGATGTGCAAGATGTGGCCACAGATGGCAATTGTGGTTTTCGGGCTGTGGCTAATATTCTAGGTATAGGTGAAGAGAATTGGTCTTTGGTCAGAAAAGACCTAATAAAGGAGCTTGAATCTCATTTTGATGATTACTCTAGACTCTATGGAAATGATGATATGGTCCATGAGTTGATTCATTCACTTTCTCATTTTGATGGTTCAGACTATGCCGGATATGGGTTATGTTATTGCTTCAAGATATAAAATTATTCTTGTTCACTTGAGCCAACAACAATGTCTTACATTTCTTCCACTTTGGGATGAACCATTTGCAATCGCATCTCATAAGATTGTTGCAATTAGATTTGCCAATAACTGTCATTTTGTCTCGGTAAATATTCATCAAATTAATTAAATTTTTAATTAACTAAATAATATTTCTACTTATGTTTTTCTATGTGATTGTGTACAGATAAATTGGCATACTAGTGGACCAATGCCACCTATTGCTTGTAATTGGTACAAGTACCATCATCCATGTGCAGAAGGTTGGGCTACACCTTATCATGCTAGGATGCAATTTTTTAGGTCCCTGGTAGAAGAATGTGTAGCTATATCAGAGATAATTGATTTGGATAAACCATAAGAACAATTAACTACTACTACTATTATTATTTTTTTGATCTGATAACACTACTATTATTAATTGAACAATTACTTGATTTGTTCGCTACTATTCGATTACCTAATTATGTTATGTTTATCCGCAAAGATTTGAAGCCTAATTTTGATTCACATTGATATATTATGTACAAATTATTTCCAGCATGTGATGTTTTCTACTTGTTATTAATGTGAAGCATTTTTTGTCTAATTGAAAAATAAGAAATTTAGGCATGTTAAAACATTTTTCTCTAAACATTTATGTAATTTTTTCTACTTGTAATTTTTGATTTAAGCATACCATGAAGAGATGATTGATGCAAACCAATCATCGTCCAAACATGATGAGTTCCAAATGTTACTCGGTATACTTTCTCTAGAGACAAACCTCCTCCTAATTTGAATGTTGATTCATGGTGGTTCGCCTCTGATGAATTGAGTTTTATGAATAAGAATGATAAAATTTCTAGTAAACACTGTTAAAATGGTTAGCTGAATAATATATATTAATTTAATGTTCAATGATATATATTAACTCCAACGTTAATAATTATTCGGTGACCTAAAGATTTCTTTTTTAGATTTTCATGGGAAACTTTGCTATTGCCATGAATTCTTGTGTTCCGATGTTAACGTATACAGTTTGTCTTTTAACTATTTAGAGATGATAATAATAATTTCATGAGGGAATGTGCTTACATTGAACGATGGCTAACTGATGAAATCCTAAATCTAAGACATGAATGTAATAAAATTAATATCATCTTTGTTAGTATTCCATTCATTTTATGTTTAAAAGAGTTTATATTTTAGGGATTGTGTGAATCTAGCGTTAGGGATGTACTAAAATTTATGTGGATGTATGTTATTTAAATGAATGAATTTAGTAAGGACAAAATTGGAATGTAACGTGGATGTAAATAGTATTTTTTTAAAATTTTAAAATTTTATTAGGGATGAACTTAGAGTGGGATGTACTTATAAAAAATGTGGATGGAAATAGCACTATCCTATACTTATTGACAGTGATTGACATGTCCCTTCTTACAAAATTAAGGTATGAAGTCCCACATGGATTGGACTAGTGACACTTTACACACATAGTCACTTGTACTTTTTACTCCATTCTGATCTGCACTGAGTATATGGGAAGGTCTATGACTTATTGATTTTATCTTTGCATCCTATCAACTACATTTTTAAGTTATTATATGTTATTGCTTAGATTGTAATTGACACGATACCCTTCATCATTTGTGACAAAAAGGGGGAGAGAAAAGTGTAACTGAGATAGAGACGTAGATACATTGATTTACTGCATAACATTTATAAGAGTTTGCAGTAAAAGGAAGCGTTGCATTGCATTCCATATCATATCATATCCATTGCTGTTTGAGTTTTTATGTTTAGTGATATTGGTGTTTCGGTTGGTATTTTGATTAGTATCAATGTCACGTCTCAAACTAGCATGTTGAATTGTGATTAAGTGCTTTAATTTTTATATTTTCTGTATCACGTGCTTTTACACTGAGTATGTAAGTTTTTAGATTTCAGGAAATAGGTACAACAAGGAATGCAAAACTCAGTTATTCGAATTTTGGGTAGTTTAGGTTGTTTTAATTGATTGTAATCCCTTGACTTGAATTTGTATAGTATTGTCACAAAATGCCAAAGGGAGATATTGTTAGATTCTATATTTTAATTGACATTTTATGAACAAAAAGGACTTAATTGTATACGTCTAAAAGTCAAGGCGTGAAGTGCAATAATATATAGTTGAGTTGGGCTAGGGTTTGAGCTTGTAAAATTAGGGATCCATAAGTAAAAGTCTCTATATTTATGTATATATGCACAGAAGAAGAGGTGCTGGTCGCTGAAGACATATACATATAAACACTCGAAAATTGGACATCTTGGGAGAGTCAAGAAATTGATGTTGCTAAGTTTAATTATATATACTTGCATGCAGAGACAAAAGTGAAGAGAATAAGATTGCTTGTTGGTGAAGACTGTTGGTGGAATTAACAAGTGTTAGTGGCTGAATTTGGACCATATAACTACATGGAAATTGAGGCAGAAAGGGTTGAAATTCAAAGCTCCTGGAAGCCAAATTGGGTATATATATTCACGAAAAAACCAAAGCATATTTGGTGGCTGAATTGAATAGATTATATATTCACAAAACACAGCTTTGGGTAAATTGAGTGGCTAGATTATATTAATATATATATATATACACACTTTGGGCTGAAATTATGTCATACACTCACACGGAAATTCAGGTAGTAAAGGGGCTGGTTGCTGTCATAATTTATATGCACAGACAGAGACAAAAATATTAGCTGCTGGATGAATTAAAAGGTAGTGCTGCTGAATTTAATTTATTATCCACATGCATGCAGAGACGAAGTGGATTTGGAGTCTATTGTTACTATAAGTATATACAACATTATTGGCGACAGTTTTTGGAAGAATTAAGGGTGGCCGACTGCTGAAATTGTAATATATATATATCCACAGAAATTGAGGTAAAAAACGTGGCTGCTTGAGGAATTAGAAAGAGGTTGTGGTGCTGAAATTGTTTCATACCTATACACGAAAATTGAGGCGGTGGTTGCTACTTTGTTCCATCAATGAGAGAAATTTTCATATATTTGTTCAATAGATCCAAGGTGAAATCAATTGGTGAATTCATCCATAACACCTTGTGATCCGGCAACCAATCTTTTGGGAAAAACATCAATCTTGTGAAGACAAAATATCGTGATTCCTTAATCCTTTGAGGAACGGACTCTCTCATTAGGGGATTGAGAGAGGTGGACAACAAGCGCATGAACTGGAAAAGAGCAGGAGGTTCTTGAAATTTCACTTGGTGATACAATTAGCTAAAGACCAGAAAACTGTATTGGACAGCAGATTGGGCTGCAGGACGTAGATCGGGAAGCTAGCAGGAGACTAGTAGTATCTACGGTAGTAGATCGTAAGACTGGAACAGTGGGTCTGACTGGGTACGGAGTTTGGCAGAACTTGTACTTGCTGGATTGGTATAGTGGAAACTACTAGCTTCGTCTCGGAGTTTTACCCACATTGGGGTTTGTCCATCATCAAACAACTGTGTTCTTTATATTTATGCAATTTACTTATTTTCGGTAGTTCAACGTAGGATAGTAAAGCGTGTGAATTGACTTGGACATATTAATAATTGTGACTTGTTGCATTTATTAATTAATTTGTAAAATTTCGCATAAACACCTATTAACCCCCCTCCCCCCTTTAGGTGTTATTTGGATCGAACTACGTTATTTCAATATATGCTAAAAAAATAAGCTCTATGAAAATGTCATGTCTTCTGTATTCTTGAAACTAGAAAATCTTAAAGCATTGTAAAGTTCATTACTTCTCACTTTTTAACGCGTTAATACTTATGGGGTGTGTCATGTGTGTCATTGATTTGTCTTTCAATGAGAGTGTTTACATGGAAAAGTATTTCAAAAGGCAATTATTACCACAACTATAATGTTGAATTTTAATTTCAAAGTGTCATTCTTCCTTTCTTTTTCTTTTCTAATTTTTTTAGCGATTATCTCTGTCCAACATATTTGAAAACAAGCCATAATGGAAAGAGGAGAGATGCAAACGAGGTGGTTGATTTTCCTGTAATTGTAGAAATTTATTAAATTCTATGCTATATGTTGTTAGCACAAGAGAGGAAAAGCATAAACTTTAGCCTTAATTATTTCCAGAAGTAAATAATGTAATTTGTTTTAAAATAGAATAATATGTTGCAATTTGTTGTCTTCACAGCTTGGATAATGTTATATATAACTTATTTTTGTTAAACTTTATGAATATACGTTCTTTAAATGAATGAATAAAGCAAGAGTAATGTTGAAATATAATGCGGATAATATAATACTTTTCTTAAAATTTAAAAATTAGTAATAGGAATAGATTTAGAGCATGATAAATATATAAAGTGGTGTGCATATGTAATATTTAAATGAATGAATTTAATAAAGATGGTATTGAAATGCAATATGCATGAATATATTACTTTTCAAAATTTTTAATAGGGCTTGATTTAGAGTGTGATAGATTTATAAGAATAGTGTATAATAATAGAAACTTTCTATAAAAATTCCACTTACCCAATTGACTGTGAAAAAGAAACAAGTTTAAGAGTGCTTGGTGGCCTATATTTTTCATCCATATTCCTAGGGCTGGACATAATCTGGTTTGGTTCGGTTCTTGTTTCTAACGAGAACCAAACCAATCCGAAATTTTCGAGTATTTAGTAAGTGGAACCGTCGAGTCTAAATTTAATTACGAAACCGTTCGGGTTCGGTCTCATTCGATTCCGTATTATAATTAAATTTTTTAATATATACAAAGTTACCTTAATTTAATTAATGATATGTTCAATATTAGCTATTACAAAATAACGTAGTTCAATCTTCTGTGTTTTACGTCTATCTTTGTTGAATTCTTCATAAATTTGATTATTAAAATCATGAAAAGAGAAAGATAGCGATCTCAAAATAATTAAGAGAGATGTTGTAGAACTTTAATTCGATTTTTTCAGTAGAAATGACACTACAGTAGAATAACAGATTTTGATAAAATTGAGTTCAATTTGATTAAATTGATTTTGAACTAAAAATTAGAAATAGGAAAATCATATTTTGTAGTTTGAACTAAATTAATTAGTTAACAAATTTATTTAGAAAAAATAAAATAATTTTACTTATTTAAAACAAATTAATTAAAAATATTACGGAGATTCAGTTCTTCGGATTTTGGCCTAGAACCGAGAACCGAACCATACCCGTTGGTTCTTGATTCAAATACCCGTTTGAGTATATAATTTAAGAAGAACTGTCGGGTTCGGTTTGGTTTGAGTTCGGTCGGTTGGGTTCGGGAGTTTTGTTCAGCCCTTCATATTCCTACTTTTGTACAGTTTGATTGATATTTTTTTCATGAAAAATATTTCCATACTTTTGGTCACGTGATTATATTTTTCTTTTAAAAAAATACTTTCTTTAGGGGAATAAATTTTTATTTTTCAGATAATCTACTCTATCTTTCTACTCTATCTTTCTCTCTCATCTACCTCCCCTCCCCATCTACCTACTAACACAAAATGGATAAGTATATTTTTTAGGTTAAAAATAAAATTAATCAAATACAATTAATTGATAAATTTCATTCAAACAATTTCTAGGCAATTCAATTGCTTAAAATTTATTTTCTTTCCATGTAAATTTCATACTTGCAATCAAATATACCCTAATTGATTTAAATCGAATTGAAGTTAGGAATAATTGAATTAATAGTTAGATAGTATTCCTTGTGGAAACGATAATCCAAACTCTTAAAGTGTGTTAGATTAATTTATTTTCCATAAAAAATATTAGTTTTCCACCCAAATTCCAACTTGGAGTGTTTGATTGCTATTTTTTTCATGAAAAACATTTTCCAACTTTTGAAAATATGCCTAATTTTCCTTGTTTTTAAGGAAAATATTTTCCTTGGGTGGAGGTGGTTTTTATTTTCCTCAAAACAAGGAAAATATTTTCTTTTCTAGGTGATATTTTTCTTGTCAATCAAATACACTCTTAGATCAACTTCAATACTTGTTATGATCCATGCACTTATGGAATATAAAATCAACAATACTCCTAAAAAATAAGCGAAATTTTAAATATTGTGGGTTTAGGTTTGTAGAGGTTTTACCGTCCTCAGATACTCTATCGATTTATACAACTTTTGTCTTTATATAGAATGACTGGTTTTTCCAATTTTTGTCACCAACCTTTAGTTAACCAACATGTCATCTATAATTATGCTATATGTACAATATATTTTTTTTTTACAATATTGATTGACAACACACATTTAACAACATCACATTTATCTATTTTAAAAATTATTTTTTAAATTAATGGTTCAGGTTTGAACACCATCAATATTGTCAACCACAATTGTCAACAACAAATGCACAATAACTCTATTCGAATACAAAATAAAAGATGTGATTCAGAATTATTACTTACGGAATATAGTAACAGATTTAATAAAAAAGTCGATTTTCAATAAACTCAACAAACATGCAAGTTAGTTGTGTCCACTATTGAGCAATTTCATGACACACACAAGTTTCGTGTCCTGATTTGGACACCACTGGTTAATCTACACATGATAATCACCTTACGATGCAAGCTTCTATTATCTCTTTAGAGGCCAGACATCTGGACTTGCAATAACTTTAGTCTGAATATAAACTTTCAGGCATGCCAACTTCAAAGATAAATAGAGCACCTGCTTACAATGATAACTACTAAAAAACAGCTTTTCACCTACGAAAAATTACCAACAGATTGACTAAATATAAACTTTCAGGCATGCCAACTTCAAAGATAAATAGAGCACCTGCTTACAATGATAACTACTTGTTGACATATAAAAATTCAGCCCAAATCAAACAGCCCAAGGAATGAAGTCCAATTGGAGGATCCCCAAATCAGATAGCCCAAAGAACGAAATCCAATCAAACAATTCAAGATGAAGGCCTCAATAGGGAGGCCCAAGAACGCGGTAACACCATCGCCCAAGTTTGCAAGTCGCCCAGAATCTGAGCGAATGGAGTGCCATGCAGTCGTCCAGAGCTGTTACTCTATTCTAGCCCAAACCTTCAAGTCGCCCAAGGTCTTAGCAAACATGAAGTGTTGTGGTTATCAAGAAGTGCAGTTATCAAAGCAGTTATTAGAGCAGTCCTATCACGTTCCACGATTCAAGGAACTTAATTGAAGATGGTTGAACGACAAAGAGTAATGACAGCAGTTAGAAAAGGTAGTTCCTTGACAAGTTGGCCATTACGAGGAAAGTGGGCAGTTATAGAACGATCCAGCAGTTTTTAGGCGGTTGATCACAAAGAGATCATCCAGGGAGTATAAAAGGAAGGAAGGACATAGAGCAAAGAGACCGAATCAAAAACTCTCGAACAGAGAACATGTAATTTTAAATTTCTTAGCTTAGATTTAAACACTTCTTTCAGTAACTCGTGTACTTGTGCCCCTTGGAGGCATTCTGTTTTTAATTTTCGATTGTAAAGTCACTGCCAATAAAGAACACCCCTTTTTGGGACTTTGTCTCAAGAGGTTTGTCCCTTACACAATCGTCTGATCCCTTTTAATTGTTAGCGACGAACCCGCGCGAAACAATTTGGCACCCCCGGTGGGACAGTGGTGTTTGGTGTTGAAAATACAAAAGGTGAAACAATATGTCTCAGAGATCCGATAAGGAAGCAGCAAGTCAGGAAAGAGTCCAGTCTGTGATCGAGCGATATGAGGAGCAGCATGCCTCTCCACGAACAAATAGACAGAATCAGAGCAGTAATAGTCGTTACGAACTAATGATAGAGTTGAGTCCTCAAACCATGCGTGCACTACTTGGAGAACTCACACAAAATGTCGTTGAACAGGTAAATCTTCGAAATATTCATAATATGGAAAGATTTACCCAAAATGGGAATGCACATTATGACAACATGGCCAAACAACTAAACACTTTGAACGAAACAATGAATAAGTTAGTAGGCCAAATATGTCAACCGGCTATACCTCTTACAAATCACTTTCAAACTAGGACAATTGTGGGACATAATCCCTCAGTCCTAAATCTGAATCAAGGGATAGAACCACTTTCTGGTCCCTCTACTTCAAACCAAGGGGGTGGTGCGGTGCCAAATCAGAACAATGGTAGTGGTACGCCTAACTTGGGGGGTAATCCAAATGTAAGAGATAATGTCCTAAATAATGGACAGAATACCCCACGTATTAATGAGGGAATAGATGTTCAGGCTAATGATAATGGTCCTAATCATGGTAACTTTGTTGCCAATCAATGACCAAATATCAGGCCTCATGCAAATCAACCTGTTAACCAACCTGTAGGAATTCCATATGACCCCAACGTCATGTTGAGGAATCAGATTATGGGAATCATACAGGATCAGATAGCTTTTGGGGTGCGTCCTGTCATTAGGCCGACTTACACAAAGTCATATCCTGATTGGGTAGACCAAGCATATCCATGGCCTAGAGGGTATAAAGTGCTAGAATTCTCACTGTTTACCGGTTTAGGAGAGGTGTCTACTCTAGAACACATAGGGCGATTCACATTGCAAAGTGGTGATATAACTGATTACCATAAGATGAGGCTTTTCCCTAGTTCATTAACAGGAGTAGCTTTCTCCTGGTTCATCAACTTGCCAGCGAACTCTGTTCAAACATGACAACAATTGGAACAATTATTCCACGCTCAGTTTTATAAAACTGAGTCTGAAGTCCCTTTGGCTGATTTGGCGAATCTACGTCAAATGCTAAATGAATGGGCAGAAAGTTTTCTCCAAAGGTTCAAAACAGCAAGAAGTAAGTGTTTTGTATATCTGACCGAAAAAGAATTTGTCAAAATCACTCAGGGCTGTTTGAGCTTTGATTTAAAAAAGAAATTCCAAGACAAAAAATTTCCTGACCTTTTCCAGTTGAGTACAAATGTGATTAGGTATGAACGACTGATAATAGAAGAAGAGCAGATGAAAAATTCTAGTAAAGGAACTTATTACAAAGATCCAAATTTTGACGTTCATACCATCAGCGATGAGTCATACGATCAAGCCAAAATGTGTTTGGTCGAATTGGTCAAAGGAGACACGTATATTTGTCCTATAATGGCTAAGCATAGACCATCGGGTAAAGATGAACCCATGAAAGATGGAAATATAAAGGCTAGAACGTTCTCGTTCGATGTAACCAAAGCTGACATTATATTTGATAAATTATATAGGGATAAACAGATAAAGTTGAGCGATAAGCATAAATTGCCAAACCCTGAACAAATTATGGGTAAAAAATATTGTAAGTGGCATAATGCATGGTCACATTTGACTAACAATTGCTTAATTTTTCGCCATGGATTGCAGGATGCCATTAAATCAAGACGAATTACGTTCGACGATAAGAAGAAGATAGCAGTGGATGAAAATCCTTTTCCACAGCCACTTGGAGTGAACATGGTGACGTCTGGCTTAAAAAACAAGTTGCCAAAATTCAAGTTGGTCATAGATGATGGAGAAGAGGACCCTAAACCACATCCCAGTGTATTTGAACAAATCGAGGGAAAAGAACCAAAAAAGGACGAAGACGTCCTGTGTGCAAAATGTAAAAGAGAAGTGAGTGGGAACACGGAGAAACCAGGAATATGGCAGCCTCTCCATCGCCCTACTTTCTTCCCAAACACTCAGCCTGGTAGAGGGCGAGGTACATCATTCTATAGAGGACCACCTTTTGAGAGGCAATTCAGGCTAGCAGATAATGGGAGAACATTCAGGCCGCAACCTCACCGGCCAAATGTATGGCATTCGTTCCAGTATAATGCAGGGAGGGCAATACCCTTCGATGAGATGACTAGAACCCAACAAAGGCGTTTCCAATGAAACTATGGACGAATGATGAGGCAGCAATAGGGAGTGCCACATCCTAAAGCGCCTAAACTACTCAAGGTAGCCAATCAAAATGTTCTCAAAGATAGTGAAGAGACAGGTACAGATGAATCAATGAAAGAACTGCCAGAGACTTCTTCTGGGAGATCAAAGTTTGAGCGAGACAGAAGGGATGGAGAAGATCCAGATCAGCCCCTTACTATCCAGTTCGGTACGTTACCTCCTGTCGTGGCTAATAATTACTTACTGGCCAATGAATTCAAGAATAAAGAAAAAGAAGAAGAAGAAAGGTAGGACAACGAAGGAGAGGCTTGCGTGCTGGAATGTGAAGAAGGCCAAACTTCTGGAGAGGCCTACAATGATGAAGAAGACGACGGGATGACAAACATTGAAGAAGAAATCGACCTAGAAGCAGAAGGAAGAAGGAGAGGGGTATCACGCAATACTCTGTTGAAGCAACTACATCGAGAGGGAGTTCGCGAAATAGACTTGTTGGGAGAACCATCTGGGCGTCCTTTAGATTTCTACGTACTGTACGGGACACCCAAAAGGAAGAAAAGAATGCCTCACTCTGAAAAGTATGGATCACCTCCAAAAATAATGCCTCCTCCCACAGGTTGGGTAACTGATGAGGAAACATTAGAAAACAGTAAGAAGGAAATTCAGGAAACAGAGGCTCAGCGCGATATGTTGCACGTCAACTTATCACAGGGGGATAATTCGACAGAAAACAAGCAGGAAGTAGAAATAGAGGCTGCCGAAAAAGTTATTTTTAAACGGCCAGCCATGAAATTGACTAAACACTTGAGGCCATTGTACGTTAAAGCTCTAGTTAACGGCATCCCTGTGGCAAAAGTGCTTATCGACAATGGAGCAGCTATAAACACCATTCCATTTAGGATGATGAGGAAGTTTGCAAAGACAGAGAGTGACATGATTCCAACAGAAGTTATCCTTATGAGTTTCAACAGAGGAGCAACTTCAGCTAAGGGAGTTATGCCATTGGACATAACTATAGGGACGACTACTAGGACCACAGTCTTCTTTGTAATAGATGTTCCTACTAGTTATAATGTGTTATTAGGAAGAGATTGGGTACACAGAAGTCGCTGTATACCCTCATCACTCCATCAATGCCTGATCTTTTGGAATAACAAAGGCGAAGCAGAGGTGGTACAGGCCGATCATAGGCCTTTTGTCACGGAAGCAAACTCGGTGTAGAAGTTGATGTACGAAGGAAACTATGGACCTGTCAGGGTAGTACAAGATGGGGAAGAAACTCAAGTTGTTGCGCAAAGCGAAGAGCCATTTTCAGTGGACGCACTCACTGAAATGTTCAGACAGATGAGGCCAAATATAGTGGCCCTAGAAGAGCCAGTAAGTGGCAAAAGAATAATCAAGGAGTCTTGAATGGATTCTAAGTTACAAAAGCAAATGGCCGATATTCAGGCCTTCAAAGCTAGACTAATGGCTTTCAATAAGGAATGCAATGACAAAGCGAAAGAAGAGACAGCCCTGAAAGCGCTGAAAGACAAATTAACAGTATTCGAGTTAGAACAAAACATTGGTCGAGAAGTCAACAAGGTGGACTGTTTAGAAGAAGAAGTACTTACAAGGGAACTGGACGACGAAGTGATGCGGATCATCAAACCTAGATACGCTCAAGCACAAGACCCTCTGATTAAAGTAAATATTGGCAATGAAGGAGAAGATCGTCCAACATTCATCAGCCAGATGCTCAATCAAGAGGTTAGTGATAAATTAATCGCTTTGCTAAAGGAGTATAAAGATTGTTTTACTTAGGAATATGAACAAATGCCTGGTTTAGATAGAGACTTGGTGGAACATAGGTTACCAACTAAGCCTAATTTTAAACCTCATAGGCAGCCTCCTAGACGTTTTGCTCCTAATGGACTCCCTGAGATTAAGAAAGAGATAGAGCGATTATTGAAAGCAGGTTTTATTAGAACAGCCAGATATGTCGAATGGTTGTCCAATATCGTGCCAGTACTAAAAAAGAATGGTAAACTAAGGGCGTATAGACTTTAGGAATTTAAACATAGCTACACCCAAAGATGAGTATCCAATGCTCACGGTGGATTCTTTAGTAGACTCGACTGCCGAACACGTCATGTATTCTTTCATGGATGGGTATTAAAGATACAATCAAATTTATATAGCTGAAGAAGACATACACAAAACTGTCTTTAGATGCCCTGGGTCTCTAGGATGTTTTGAATGGGTGGTTATGCCTTTCGGCCTAAAAAATGCAGGGGCAACGTATCAAAGGGCAATGAATTTAATCTTTAATGATATGATAGGCAAGTTTGTTGAATTGTATGTAGATGACATAGTAGTCAAGTCCATTAAAGAAGATGACCATTTCGAACATTTAAGATACTCGTTTGAGCAAATGAAGCAATATAAGCTAAAGTTGAATCCCTTGAAATGTGCATTTGGTGTTAATGTAGGGAATTTTCTTGGCTTCTTAGTACACAAAAGAGGGATTGAACTTGATAAAAATAAAGCGAAGGCCATTTTAGAGGTCAAACCACCCAGCAACAAAAAAGAATTGCAAAGGTTTCTAGGCCAAGTAAACTTTTTAAGACGCTTTATTTCTAACTGTACAGGGCGAACTAAAGTCTTTTCGCCGCTCTTAAAGCTGAAAAATCAGGACGAATTCGTTTGGAAAGAAGAACATCAAAAGGCTTTTAAAAGCCTGAAGGCATATTTATCAAGCCCACCAGTGTTGGTGTCACCAATCCAAGGGTGGCCAATGAAAGTATACGTATCGGCTGAAAAAGAATCAATAGCTGGAATGGTCGCACAGGAAGACCAATTTGGTGAAAAAAGGGCAATTTACTACTTAAGTAGACGGTTAACGAAATGTGAATGTAATTACTCTGCTATCGAAAAATTATGTCTTGTATTGTATTTCACATGTACAAAATTAAGGGTTTATTTACAGCCCGTAACCGTTTATTTAATTTTTAAAGTAAATTTAGTTAAGTATATGTTCTCGCGCCCTATTTTACACCAAAAAGTAGGCCTTTGGACATTAGTTTTAGCAGAATTTGAGATACAATATATACCTCAAAAGGCAGTCAAAAATTAGGCTTTGGCTAACTTTCTAGCCGATCATCCATGCCTTGACATGCCTGAAGAAATTGAATTAGAGATCAATTCATTCGAGCTAAAACCTTGGGTGTTGTATTTCGATGGGTCAAAAACCTCTAAAGGTGCAGGAGTATGAGTAGCATTGATTAATCCTTTAGGAATTTCCTACAAGTTCGCATTCACTTTAGACATGATGTGCACCAACAATCAGGCCGAATATGAAGCCTTAATCGTAGGTCTTGAACTAATGATAGAAATGGGGGTAAAAATGTGATCATTAGGGGCGATTCTCAATCGGTAATTCACCAACTGATTGGTGATTTTAAATGCCAAAGTGATTCCATTATAAGTCAATATGAGATTGCCCAAGAATTGTTAGAAGGATTCGACCAAGTAGAACTTCAATGCGTTAATAGGTTATATAATGACGTGGCAAATGAGTTGGCCCAAATGGTCTCAGGGTACTCAAAGGTTTTGATTTGGAAGTCTACTTGTGAGTATAGAACCATATTGCCCGTGACCCAAAGAAGGGCGAGAAGGATTGAACTTTACTGCATACAAGATGGAGATACAATGGATTGGAGAACAGAGATTAAAAAGTTCCTTAAAGAACCTAATGGAGGGATTAGTAGGAAAATGAAGCTATGTTTGCCGAACTATACACTAATAGATGAAGAGTTGTTTAAGAAACGCTCTGATGGTGTATTGCTAAAGTGTGTAAGTTTGCAAGAAGCCAGAACGACCATGGCTGAGGTGCACGAAGGGATATGTGGAGCTCATCAAGCTGGCCAAAGGATGAGATGGTTAATTATTAGGAGTGGATATTTTTGGCCAAAAATGGGAGAATTATGCATTCAGTACGCAAAGAGTTGTTTAGAATGCCAAAAGCATGGTCCAATACAAAGGGCGCCAGCACGAGAGATGGCACCTATTATTAAACCTTGGCCGTTCAAAGGTTGGGCGATAGACCTGATAGGGAAGATTTATCCCCCATCGTCCAAGTAACATACTTTTGTTATAGTTGCAACTGACTATTTCACCAAGTGGGTAGAGGCGGTACCTTTGAAAGAGATCACCCAAAAGAATGTCATAGAGTTTATCCGTGATCACATCATTTATAGGTTTGGAATTCCACAAACGTTGATGGTAGATCACGGAACATCTTTAAATGGGGATCAAGTGAACAAATTTTTGAGCGAGTTTGGGGTTAAATTAGTAAACTCCACACCATATTACGCTCAATCCAACGGACAAGCAGAATCTTCTAATAAGATTCTAAAAAATGTCATCAGAAAGATGATAGATGAAAATGCCAGAAATCGGCACGAATGTCTGAATAAGGCCTTATGGGCTTATAGAACATCACCTCGGTCAAGTACCAAAATTACTCATTTCCAACTTACTTATGGACAGGAGGCCGTTTGGCACGAATGTCTGAATAAGGCCTTATGGGATTATAGAACATCACCACCGTCAAGTACCAAAATTACTCATTTCCAACTTACTTATGGACAGGAGGCCGTTTTGCCTATGGAAATCAACGTGCAATCGATTAGAGTGTGCTTGCAATATAAGTTAAATGATGATGAGTATACCGAATCACTAGTTCAAAATTTATTGGGGTTGGACAAATTAAAGTTGGACGTCTTAGATAAATTGCAAGTTCAAAAACAAAGAATGGCTAAGTTTTATAATAAAAAAGTCATAGCCAAGTCGTTCAGCCTGGGTGAACTAGTTTGGAAGACGATACTCCTTTTGGATAGCAAGGATCCAAAGTACGGGAAGTGGTCGCCCAATTGGGAAGGACCATACAAAATAAACAGTGTGTTGCCCAATGGAGCATATCATTTGGAAGATTTAGATGCCACCAAGCACGTGAGATTCACTAACGGCAAATATTTGAAAAAATATGTTCCTTCTTTATGGGAATGTGAACAGATAAAAGCGTAATCAAAACATGTTAAACGATTAAAAGATAACAAGGTCAGAGCGAAATACGTTCGAATAAAGTCCTTTATTATCAAACATTCATTACAAAGTTGCAAGATAAAAATAATAGATGTTCTACAAACTACAATTAAAAGTAAGCTAATCTCCCGGTCGATCGCCGAGTAAGAGGGTGGACTGGCCTCGCACCGCCTTCCTAAATGCATCGCTGCAATGGTGGGCAAAGAGGTTGAGAAGCACTCTCAGGAAGCAAGGTGGCCCGCAAGCATCCCAAAAATTGTCTTCTATCATCGAACTCCTCGTAAAGGACAAAGAGACGATGGGAAGAACTTTGATGGGAAAAACTTTGCTGCTGGCCAAAAAATATTTCCTATACCTCCCATACCAAAGGTGACATCAAGGCAAATAGTAAAATAGGCGGACCAAACAATCCATTTTTATAGAAGACGAAAGTTTTAGATTGATTGTAAGAATGCCAAACAATGGCAGCAAATTGCTTTCGAAGAAGAAAATGAAGATGAAGATAGAAAATGGAAAGTGCGAAGCATACGTACATTTATAGGGAGGTGGAGATGAAGATACAGAATATGAGAAGCCACATTCTGCCTAGTAAATGAAATTAAGTAGCCCAAAGTTTTGGAAAACGAGGTGGAAATATCAAGAGAAAATGTGCAAAATTTTTAGCACAAAGAAGTTAAATGCTTGAAGAATTGGCGATTAAAAGACAAACGTCAAATAAATGCACAAGAAGTTAACATATATGTTCATTAATGATGAACAAGGTTACAAAGGGAAAGTCAAATGCGAAATTACAAAAAGAAAAGTTAAGGCGTCATATGTCTTAATTACAATCCACCCCATACTGAACGAATTCGTTCCCTAAGCTTTTCCCAATCCTCGTTCTGCCGAGAGGAAGTGATGTTCAATTTGGCCACGACATCATTATCAACCTCCAACTTCTTGTACTGCTCGACCAAAGACTTAGTTCGCTCAATTCCCTGGGAGGCGTTACGCTTTTTAGCAGTCATTCTCGCCTTGTAGTCGTCCATTTTGGCTTGAAGTTCCTTCATCTGAGCAGCCAAACTAACCATCAAAGAGTCTTCAATCATGACTTCGGAAGAGATTTCTTTCAACTCGTCCTCAGCCTTGTTGATCTCCAGACGCAAAGACTCTTTTTCAGATACGGCGCGAAGATATTGAGTACTTTTAGCCTTCAGTTCAGCATTCTTGGCCAGCAAGGAGAGGACCTCGGAATGGATAACTTTCAACGTCGCTTTAAAATCTGCAGAAAGATTGAGCGACGGAAGTGTCAGTGCTTGCTTCAACTTCGCATTCAAATGCTCAAGCTTATCCTTACGTCTGGCAGCACTAGCCTTACCAATGTCCATATCCATGAAGGACACGTACTCAAATATCGACTGCTTGAGGAACTTCAAATCTTCCTCTGAAGAAGTAGCAGGACGACCAGATGGAGCAGAGCGAGATGTCTTGACTTGCCCCCAGGAAGCGAATAGGTCTTGGATGGAACGCACAATTTTATCAGCATCCTGTAAGGAAAATTGCCAGTACTGAAGATTCTCACTACAACGAACAAGATGAAAATAAAAGTAAAGTAAAGATTACCTCATCAATAATCTTGGAAGATGGCATATCCTCAGCCAAGGCTGCCACCTGTGGCTCCACCATTCGTGAGGACTTCCCCTTGTCTGAGCGAGAAGATGTTGCCACAACGGGCAAACTCATAGGAGCATCTGTAGAACTCAAAAGCAACAAATCAGAAACCAATAGCACAAGCAAAGGTAAAGCATCAAAAAACTAAATTACCTTCTGCTTCGATGTTTGGGGGGTTAACGCCCTGGGAAGAAGGTGGCTCATCCATTGGTTGTGATGAGGATTCTGGGACTGAAGATGTCTCTTTAACCGTAGTCCCTTCATCAGCTGGTTTGGATGAAGCAGCCTCAGCGGAGGATGATGGAGCAGGAGCTGCCGATACCAAAGCCTTTAAAGGAGAGGCTGAACTTTTCTGAGAAGTCCAAATAAATCATCAGCACACAGAAAAGCTTCAAGTATGGAAAAGTATGCTTGTGAGTAAACCAATTTAATTACCTTCCTCCTGATGATAAGAGGGGTATCATCATCATCATCATCCTCCAGAATGGGAGATGCTGAGGCTGGCCGTTTGCGACTCGGGGCACTTTTGGCTGCAGTAGGCTTGGCAGGGAAAGAAGAAGATGGACGAGCAGACTGTTTAGCGCAACGAGAAGGAGAAGCACTCCGGATGGACAAAGGAGCGACTAAAACAGGAGGAGGGGAAGAAATGCTCGACTGGTCCAGTGAATGAAAGGCACGATTGGTATCAGTCGCAAACAATCTGCGCTTCATTGACGGCCAGAGCTGTTCAAAAAGGAAAGGGGCTAATGAAAAATAGCTTGTTAAAAGAAGATTGCGAGCATTTATAACCTCTGCCTCCGCCTTATTAATAATATGGAAGCGGTCAATCAAGTTCCTTGAATAACAAGGAGGAACAGGCCAAGTTTGGCCGAAACCAAGTTGGCGAGCAAAAAATTGGAGAGCACATATTTCTACCCCTACCTTGGCATTGGTCCCAGTTAAAATATCATGAAATAACTTCCTCCCGGTTCAAAACTAGATCCAAATGAGCAGAGAGGTGCTCGCGCTGTCTATAGTGGAGGGAGGATGCACATAGTTTGGAGTCAAAAAGGGAGGAAAAGGAAAGAAGGAAGGGATTGAATCCAAAGAATAAAAAAATGAAAAAATGTCCCTTCTAGACATATTTACAGGAGACAAGGGCTCAATGGCTAGCCCATAGCAACTAGTAGAAGAACGAGAAATTGATGGAGCACCAAGCAATGGAAAATAGGATCTCAACCATATTTGAGTGAACCAAAGAGGTCCACTACCAGTGGGAGATGCACAATTTTTCAATTGAGTTTGAAGAGAAACCATGCCTCTATAAAGGGCAGCCAAAAAGAAAGAACATAAATTCAAAGGCCTACCACGTGCCAATTCGTACGCTATGGGTAAATAGCTCAGGGAGGGTTTTATGCTTGGCACACACAAAACATATTTACAAAGCCAAACCAGAAGAAATGTCACTCGCTCGGTATGGGAAGGCTCAGCGCTCGAATGGTTATGAAGGGTTTGCAGGCTTGAATAAGACTCGGTAAAGTTTCTACCAAACTTTAGGGCGCCACCAGAACAAAGATACCAGGAAAAATGGTATCGCCCAGAGGTGGCAGATTCACTAGGACCCCAACATCCCTTAAAGTAATAGACATGGGGCCAAGAGGGAAAATAAAGATATTATACTCAAAAGACCAAAAACTCAAAGCGATCGAAAAAAGTGATGAATCAAAAGTAGGGGGTTGAAGAGAGATTTCTAACAAATCAGAAATCCTAGCATTATTAAAAAGTGCCTTAATAGGACCATGGTCCACAAGGCGAGCATGCCACCTACGGAAAACTACATCAGATTTAGGCCAAGTGCGAATACCTCTTTCGCGAAGTGGCCCCAGCGGCAGAGAGTTTAGAAATGGAGGGCCTTGAGTACAAGGAAACAGCTGGTCCACCGCCGCCTGTTCGACTGCCTCTGCATTGTTGAAGAAAGGACCTAGGTAGAACTCAATGAGTTCGACATTGGCAGGCGCGAGAAAGTTTGGAATTATTTATGGACGACTCAGAAGTTTCTGAAAGTCATCAAAAATAAAGGAGTCGCCAGATTGAGATTGTAAAGTAGCCATTAGGGATGAAAAGGAGTTTTTTCAGAGTTACGTAGCAGGGAAGCAAAAAGATGAACAGTAAATCGTGGGAGAGACGCGAAAAAGTGAGGCGTGATTTAATGGTGCAGTGAAATGGCGTGTTTGGGGGTTATAAGGGTTTGCAAAACATCGTACCTTTTCAAGCTATGGAAGAAAACAATGATTGAAATTCTTGGGAATTTCGAATGTTGCTGGAAACACAAAGTGAATATGGCAAAATTTAATTATTGGTATTAATTCTGCCATATTGGAGGGTAATTGTTGACACATAAAAATTCAGCCCAAATCGAACGGCTCAAAGAATGAAGCCCAATTAGAGGATCCCCAAATCAGATAGCCCAAAGAACAAAACCCAATCAAACAATTCAAGATGAAGGCTCAAATAGGGAGGCCCAAGAACGCGGTAACACCATCGCCCAAGTTTGCAAGTCGCCCAGAATTTGAGAGAATGGAGTGTCATGCAGTCGCCCAGAGCTGTTACTCTATTCTCGCCCAAACCTTCGAGTCACCCAAGGTCTTAACAAACATGAAGTGTTGTGGTTATCAAAAAGTGCATTTATCAAAGCAGTTATTAAAGCATCCCTATCACGTTCCATGATTCAAGGAACTTAATTGAAGATGGTTGAACGACAAAGAGTAATGGCAGCAGTTAGAAAAGGTAGTTCCATGATAAGTTGGCCATTACGAGGAAAGTGGGCAATTATAGAACGATCCAGCAGTTTTTAGGCGGTTGATCACAAAGAGATCATCCAGGGAGTATAAAAGGAAGGAAGGACATAGAGCAAAGAAACCGAATCAAAAACTCTCGAATAGAGAACATGTAATTTTAAATTTCTTAGCTTAGATTTAAACACTTCTTTCAGTAACTCGTGTGCTTGCGCCCCTTGGAGGCATTCTGTTTTTAATTTCCGATTGTAAAGTCACCGCCAATAAAGAACACCCATTTTTGGGACTTTGTCTCAAGAGGTTTGTTCCTTACACAATCGTCTGATCTCTTTTAATTGTTAGCGACGAACCCGCGCGAAACACTACTAAAAACAGCTTTTCACCTACGGAAAATTACCAACGGATGCAATCCGTTGGTAATTAGAAACGGATTATCCATTGGTAAAAGCTATTCGCTTTCAGCTACGATAATTAGCAACGGATTTTCCGTTGATAATGATGATATCTCTTTACAAACAGATATTTCGTACCTCATGTAACCATTTAACATTTAGATCTTTCACCTATGGAATATCCGTAGGTGAAGTACCGAATATTACGAACGGATGCAATCCGTTAGTAATTAGTAACGGATTATCCGTTGATAAAAGTAATTCACTTTCAACTACGATAATTAGCAACGAATTTTTCATTGGTAATAATGATAACTCTTTACCAACGGATATTCCGTGCTAAGATGTAATCGTTTAACGTTTGAAATTTTCACCTACGGATATTCCGTTGGTAATTAGAAATGGATTATCCGTTGGTAAAAGTAATTCACTTATCCCACATCGAAAGTTCACAAGAAAGTCTTCTGAGTTGCCCTTTATAAATTTATTTGTGATCCAATAAATGGTTAAACAAAGTGCTCAATTTAGAGCAAAGTGACGTAACCTGGTCGCGATATTTGATCAAAACAAGGTTCTAATTTCTAAGAGTTACTCCCTAAGAGAATTAAGGGAAATTTGGTTTCAATTACTGACCTTTAGTGGACCAACTTATTTTAATCTATAGAACCTATGGAGTAGAAGTTATTACTCAGAGGACATTACATTTTTTGGTGTCTAATCGTAATCTATTTGATTCATTGGCAATGTGCTCATGCTTCAATGTATATCCTTACATCTCAAGGTCGGCTTGAAGGAGTACTAAAATTGTTACGCGCTTAGGATCTGTGAAGATAGAACACATTCTCAAACAACATCCAGAATACCAGAATATGCATAAACCTGTGATAGAAGGAAGAGGATCTACATAACATATTAATCTGCTGAAACTATAATCGAAAATAAATGACAGAATTTACGCATGTAGCTTGCGTGGATTCACATGCCTTAAGAGTGGAAGTTGCATTAATAATGGTTGTGCTTGCTCGAGATATATGTAAGTGGCTTTTGGAGATCGACTTCATGAGCTACTATAGTTGCTGGGATTACTGTATACAATAAAGAAAAAGGTAACCCAATGTGAAAATGATCTTCCTGACAAAGATTACCACATAAATTTTGTACCATCTCTTTCGGTCTGACCCATGATTCATTAGTTAAGCAAGTCACTATGTGGAATAATTTCCTGCACACAAATACAAAGTCATAACGCTAGTTGGTCAGTGATATCAATATAAGTGATGATTTCCTTTAATAATTTCTGAAAAGATTAACAGGTCTACACGACTAACCACGCAGTTGATATCCATATCCCTTAAATGTGATACGCAATTTATTTTTAGCCGAATATAAAATTAATTGTTTAACTTCCTGGAACTTTTATGTATCACTGTAAATAGTGTTTTCGAGTAATAGTTTAAGTACTCATCGTTAGTCCAATACAAAGAGATATTTCACAGCCTTTAAGGCTATATTATTGATATTCATAAATAAGTAATGAACCTCTACTGTGGTTTGATCTAGTATCGTTCAGAGCTTTGATCTGCGAATAACCAGCAATCCCTGCAATTCAAGTTAATTATATTGATTGCATCACTGAATTGTTTCTTTACTAGCCAGCGCAGAAACAAATTAGCTTAAAATAATGGCATCAGTTAGCCCTTTAGAACCAAAGATAGCAACATGTTGCAGACTACTTAATGATAAATGTCATTTACAGAATCTGGGAAAAAGTTTGAGATCTGGCTAGATAGATTTGCCACTACAACAAGAAAACTACTATAAAATCGTTCTTTCTGTTGTATTATGCATTAAGCAGGCAGCTTTGAATCATTCACATGAATACAAATGTTATTTAAAGATTACTTAGAATCCTCATCATACGTCCATGAACACAAATGTTATGGCTTTGTGTTCTTCACTCCATATGCACAATCAGTTTGAAAAAAAAAATCATTTTTACCTCTTGTAGTCTTGTAGCATTTAACTTCCAGATTCTTGCCAGCATATTATGAATCTAGCCAGTTGATGTCAATTGGTTGAGGGTTACTTATTAACTCACAAATTGTATGTATAAAGAAGGATACTCAATGATAGCATGTATAAATGATTTAGCGTTCTAAATTATTAGACTATGGAAAAGATTCGAAAACATCCTATGAATTCAAAATTACATAAATAATAACTTAAGTGAGGGATGTAGCCTCGAAAGGCGAAAAGTGTAGAAGGAACAAAATGGAATGTATACAAATATTTGAAAGGTGAGAAATCTTGAAAATATAAAATACCAGTGTAAATTTTACTCGAACAATTCTTGGTGTAAAGGAAGAGGTTCACAAAACCCCTCCAAAACACACACAAGAGAGTGGGTGGGGTGGATTTTTTTGCAATTTTTTACTCTCATGGGGTGGGCCCCCATGTGAGTGTTCTACAATTCTTGTGTGAAGAGTCTGAAGACTAATTCATTTTACTCTACATTATTCCTAGTTATGTAGCTGGCAAGTATAGTATTTTTCTTTTGTAATTTTTGTTTTATTATTTCTAATCAAATTATTTGCTTAAATGATTTCTTAACTCTTTGTCATTGTGAATCTGCATGCCCTTGTTAATATCACTAATTCATTATTTACGATTTTAATTTAAGAAGAAAAGCCTTAGGAAAAGACCAGGTTATGAGAACTTAAAGAGCAACTGCATATTCTGATAGAGGCAAAATTACTTGCTAGTGTTGTGATTTATGGTTGAAACAAGCAAAAGAGATCATTGAATAGCTGCTCAAACCTGTGATATTTATTTCATACTGATTCTTTGCTTTATTTATTTGGGGAGATTCATAAATTTAATGAGGGAAAAAAAAGGAAATTGAATATGAAATTGAGTGCATGATGGATTCTTATACGAGAGTAATAAGTGATAGAAAATGCTTTAAAAGGATGAAACTAAACACATTGACATCAAGTATCACTTCATCAAAGAAGCAGAAACAAACAAACAAACAAAAATAGAGTTCAAACACTTCAAAACTGAAGAACAATTAGCCGATATTTCCACGAAGGCACTATCACGAGCAAAGTTTGAATTGTTGCCAGAGATTATTAGAGTTACTAAAATATGCACCAAGGAGGAGTCTTAATATTTGGTGCAAATTCTAGAAGTTATACTCTCTAGAATTCACTAGAGTTTTTGGTGAACGGGCAAACTTACTAATTAAATAACAAAAATCAGAATTTTATAGATTTTCTAGGGAGAAATATACAAGCTCTGCTCAAGCGACCATCTAGCAACAGGCTAGTGAAAATGCGGTAACTTTTCTTCTTGATCCATAATTTTGATTTCTTCAAAACCATTTCAACCAAAACTCCAACACCTACTAAAATTTGGATCAAACTACAACAATCCAAAACTTTTCAATCAAGTATGTCACTTATTAGTATTGAAATTAATTTTGCTAGAAAGTTGTATAATGTCCAAAGCTTTAATGGAGTGACATGATTGTGATGGTGCATTTATTTTTAAGAAGCCAATTTCAAATTCGACTGCAAGATTTCAAATTATAAATACGAAAGTAACTAAAGTCTAAAGTTAATAAATTTTTCCAAGATTTTAACTCGTACATTGAATACTTCAACGTTTCTAGTAAAGTAGGCTACTATTTTTGAAACTAGTTCACCACAAACTTTGTAGGGGAAAATATTTAGCCTTCTTTATAGTCACCAAACATCAAGTATTTTACTTTAGTATCATTCTAAATTTGATTTCATTCATCAAATTAGTTAGAATGTGATAGAATTTAGAACAAACGTTTTCTAGAATAAAAAAAAAAAAAAAAAAATTGAAGACGAATATTCGAACTTCTACCAATCAAGTTCACCCTGCTAAAATCATCGATTTCTTGAAGCAAAAATAAAAATATTGAAAGTCGAATATTCAAACTACAACCAATCAAGTCTACTAACTTCTTGCATTGTGAAAGAAAAGCTAGATATCTTTCTCAATTACACACTAATAGAGCAATAAATATTGGCTATTTTTCTTTCCTCGTGAGTACGTTGTGGGCTTGAATTCATAAAGATTTCATCTTCAAAACTGTCAACATTTGAATAATGGATGCGGTCCTTTAACTAATTTGACTTTGAATGCTATGAGTATGAAACATAATATTCACGTAAAGTTGGGCAAATTGGTAAATTTGTGTCGAGTCTTAATTGAATTGATCGGTCTAATCTGATTTATTAAAAATTGAATTGATATTTTAAGCTTTTTATTAGTTATTGCATGCATGTGATGTGATTAGATTTGATGCTCTAACTCTCAAAAGAATCAGATGAGAAAATCAACTGGTACTAGCCGAGTTGAGATCATTTCAATCTTGTTCTTGTGATGATTGGCATAATCACCGGCGGTTGTAAAGGGATGGGCCGGGCAGCCCCAACCCACTAGAAACTTTTTTGTATGTTACATATTAGCTCGACTTAAAAGGGAAAAAAATAAAAAAATTAATTCAGGCCTAAATATTTCTCTAAGGTAATGAAATTTAAGGATTGTGCTATTTGTACAGTCAAAGTTGCCATACAAATAGCAAAATTGTGGAACTTAGCCCCCGATAGAACCCACTAAATTTATAATACATTATTCTCCTTCTTCTGTTTAATCACACATTCTCTTAAAAAAAAAATACTATTCCAAAAATTATAATATCAAATAATGGAGGGTCTTAATTGGACTATGGGCAACCCCCTTACATAGGACTGCGCTGCTGCTTTGAATTTACCTAACCCAGTAGCCTGTGGGGGTACACTTGCTTCTAGAAAGATCAAGTATTAATTAGTAATTAAAGTTTCGTCTAAAGCTGTTTTTCTATTTTCCAAATAATAATAAAAAAAGTTGAACCCCAACTTTGAACGCCCTCATCGTCCCGTCCCCAAAACTTTGTAAAAGAGGTAAATCGCGGGATGTACCCCGACAAGTCAGGGAACAAGAGCTGCCTGTACACTGTGCCTACAAGGAGTTCAATTTCATATCTCAGGAATCGAACCCCTACATTACGACTGTCAGCAAGGCGTAAGATAATATCACTCATTTCCTTTGCGCTACTGGGTATGCCCCGGGGGCTGTTTTTCTATTTTCCTTTATTATTTATCGCGTTTTAAGAGTTCTTCCGACGGAGTTTCTTTTTTTTACTTCGACTTTTTGTAAGACTATTGTCTGAAAAAGCAATATTTGATCAATTATTTCTATAAATGTTCTTTTATCCACATAAAAAAAAAAACTTCCAAAACATTATTCAAATATGTTTCAAAACAATTTTTTAGTTTCAAAATAGCTTTTAACTTCTTAAAAGTCTTGTCAAATGAAAGAAAAGTCCTTTTTGTTTTCTGAGAAAATTAGTAGTAGAGACGATAATTGAAAAAATGGAGTTTTCATGAAATAGAAAAATTAATCATATAAGACAATCAACTACAAAATTATTAAAAATAATATGGATCAATTTGATGATGACTCATAACCAAGAGAATTTTTTATTTTTTATTATTATTAATTTATTTTATTTTTCAAGATAGAAGCCAAATAATGCGATAAAAATGGTGCAAGGTGATATATGTCATCCACTCCAAGTACTATTTCGTTTGAGTTTTACTTCAAAAAGTTCTTATAAATACTGGGACACCTTAAGTATTGATTGAGTAAAAAAAAAAAAAAAAATGATTTGTGAAGTTTAACTTAGAGGTAGAGGCAAGAAAGAGTCAGATCTACTGTCCATTTTTGTTGTCTATCTAATTAATTTTTGAGATATATTCTATAATTAACATGTTATTTCAAATTTACCCTAATTAATTTCATCACTAACCCATTAAATTGATGATTTGTTAAGAATCAATTTGATGAACAGCAAAGTGGAACAGCAGATCTCAACACGAGCCAGAGTTGATGAGATAACTAGTATACTTGTTAAGACGGTCGGATAACTTAATATTTAATGAGGACAAAGTTAAAATTAGATCTCTTTAAATTATTTGTACGCATGAACGCACACGGTAATACATGCCTTATGCTAACGTTAATTAAAAGAGCATGGACAAAGACCACGGTTTCCGATGATGAAAAACGTCAATTTATTCTCATCATTGAGGGATCATCCTTCATTTGTTTATCATTAGATTATAAATTGGCACATTGTAAATTTTGGAGTTTGTAATTTGTAATTACCACTATGGTTAGTGAAAGCCACTTAAAATTTTTGGACCGTCTTAAGTGGACAAATTAGTCAATATTTACCAATTTCGACCATTAAAAAAAATAAAAAAACCTTTTACGAGTTTAAGCAAGTGTATAGATTAAAAGTAAAAAAAAAAAAAAAAAAATAGTTTATAAAAAGCACAAAATTTCCTTCTAATTAATCTCAACTGCATACCAAAAATAATTGCTTTTTTACTCAATTGTTTACATTTCTGTATCTGATTTGTTTCAGAATAATGAGACAAAGGTTGAAAAAGAGAATAAGAATGAAGGCGAAAAGAAGGCGGCGGCTGACGGTGGCGGAAAGAAACACGACAGTCCGATTCCCGTCGTGTTGAAGCTGGACTTGCATTGTGAAGGCTGCGCCAAGAAAGTCAAACGCTCCGTTCGCCATTTCGAAGGTACTAATGTTTGTTCCTTTAACTTTTTGCCATCCAATTAATGATTAGGTCACCAAACGATAGCTACAGCAATTTTTTTAGAACCCAGGAACTAAAAATTAGGATCTGTTACGTAATTTAAGTGTAAGGAAAAATAATTTTTTTTTTTTTAATTTTATCATTTCGTGTAATTATGGAATATATTAATACAAACAAGTTTCTTCTTCTTTTTCTTTTCTTCATCATAACGTTCAAAACTTTTTTAACCGTTGATCAAATTATGGAATTTAAAATTAATGTTTCTTGGTATTTTATGAAACACCGATATCAAAATAAAGTAAAAGTTACTTTTATCTTTAGTCAATAACAAAAGACTTTTGGAGCATATTCAAATGACTTTAATGGAGTTTGGAAACTAAGAATGCGTTTTGTTTATTGTTTTGAAATCATTTTCAATTGTCTTATGTACTCAAAAACTATTTGATGTGTTATTTTCAAAAATGAGAAAAATTTTACAATATAAAGTTTAAAATAACCTTTTGACGTTTTGAGTGTTTTATGAAAATACTCAAAAAACTCAAAACAAAGGAAATTAACTTAAAAAATAATTAATAAAATCACACAAAACTTATTCAAATGAGTTATGATTCACGTATAGGGCAGAGGCTCACAAGCCTTTGCCAGGACAGACACAAGAGGTGAGGCCCGCATGAAATTTTTTTTTTTTGTAATGGAGGTTGAACTCATCGACCTGTCCTCTACAGTGAGAGGCTGTAAGGCCCCTGTATGAATAGTGCCCATGTACTTAGGGCGTGTCATCTCTCAATCTTTATCTTTCTCTTGTCCAAAGCTTTTATGAGAAAATCTATCTCTTTGGTGCAATCTCTCAATCTTACAGTGATTCCTTTTTTTTTTTTTTTACAATTTTAAATTTTATATTTTTTATCACACATTAGCATGAAAATTGATATGATTCACTAAGGGGCCATTTGAGCCTCTTTATTTGTGGATTATAATGCGATGAATAGTATTTTTTAAAAAAATGAGTGGTTAAAAAATGTTTAATTTACGCATAATATTATTTTATTGAAGATTGTGTGGTTAAAAGTAGGTGAGAGAAAAATTTAATTTAATGTAATGAAAAATAATAGGGCTCAAACAAGGGTAAATAATCAAATTACTTGAAAAAGCATTTTTTAGTTTTTTTTTTTTGTTTTTGAGAAATGATTTTTCAGAATGACAAGTCAAACGTATTTTTTACGATCTTAAAATAATTCCACAAAACGAAAAATAGAGAATGGATTCAAAACAGGAAAAACAGAAACCACCCTAAGAGTCTAAGCTGGTTGTCCAATTATGTAGGAGTTGAGAATGTAAAAGCAGATTGTGGCAGCAATAAATTGACTGTGACCGGAAAGATGGACCCCGCATGGCTCCGAGAGAGAGTTGAATACAAGACCAAGAAGAAGGTGGAGCTGGTCTCCCCTCAGCCCAAGAAGGACGACGGCAGCGCCGGCTCCGGCGACAAGAAATCTGAAGAGAAGTCCGATAAAAAACCAGAAGAGAAATCCGACAAAAAATCAGAAGAGAAAAAGGCCGATGATAAAAAACCCAAAGAGGTAAAAAAATAAATAAATAATAAAAAATCATTTATTTGAATTAAATATATTGAGATAATTTTGATTAATTTATTTCAATTTTCTTTTGATTGTTCAGCCTTCTCCTACTACAGTGTTAATGAAAATTAAATTGCACTGTGACGGATGTGCGCATAAAATAAAGAGAATTATAAATAAGAACATTGATGGTGAGTTGACCTAATCAATTGTTTTCATTAGATTAGTTAAGAATATATAATTTTCAAATTATCGGCATGAATCAGACCAACCCAAGATTAATGACGATTTTATGTTTTGTTTAATATAGGAGTTGATTCAGTGTCGACAAATTTAGATGAGGATTTGGTGACGGTTAACGGGACAATGGACGTAAAGCATCTTACGGCATTCTTGAAAGAAAAGCTAAAACGGAACATAGAAATTATTCCTCCAAAGAAAGACGAGAAGGGGAAAGACGGTGGCGAACAGAAAAAGGAAGGAAGTGGAGACAAGAAAGAGGGCGGTGAGAAAAAAGATGATGGTGGTGGAGAAGGAAGCAAAAGCGAAGGGACAAAAGTCGAGGTGAACAAAATGGAATATCAGATGTATAATCCGATTACACATTATGCAAATCCGATGTACCATCAAAATTCTGTCCATCACGACTATAATGCACCAATGTACAACCAAGGTTATGCCAATACTGGTTATGTGGTACAATATTCACAGGGGCCTCCTCTACCACCACCAACCTATGTGAATATAAATGATCAAATGTTTAGCGATGAAAACCCTAATGGTTGCTTCATTATGTGACGATGACAATCTTGTCATTGAGGGATAGAGTTCATGTATTAAATTGTAAATAAATCATAGACGAGGTTTATGAAAATGGAATATATATTAAAAAATATATCTGAGGACACTATTTCAATGTCATTGTTTTGTAGAATTATTCTAACCGCTGGCCGGTTATTTTATTAGATTTTCATTGTTTGACTTGAATTTTGTAACATAAACGTTTAATTATATTTTGCTAAACCTAATTTTATCTAGATTATTTGCTAACAATGAAAGATATGTTAATTAAGCCTGTGGTTAGAATGGTTCCACGTGGCAAACATTTTCTGGTTCGAAGTTGTCTCTTATTCAACTATTCGAGAAAATAATTTACTCACTATTTAACAAAGCCGACGTATTATTTGTACGGTCCCGGTCCGACACGGTGGTTGGATTTACAGCCGCCCATCCTTTTCACATTATAGACCGATGCCCGACCCCCACCTCCAACATAAATCGTTTTAAATTGTTGATAGAGTACAAATATCAAGTTTATTAAAAAATTCATGTTGGATCAGTTAGTGGTCTACCATGACTTGTTCAACATAGTTCTTTGTCAAAGAGCCTAAACAATTCAGCTCGGAACCTCGATTCAAGACACCGTAAATATAGGTTGGAATTGGTACATGTGAGACGTTATATGGAGACATCATTTTGATATGACTGAAAATATGTTCTCTCTTGGCTATAGAACCTTCCAACCTAACCAATTAGGATTTTGACAGATGGTTTACGATACAAGCCCAATGTCTAGGTATATCATAATGATCTCGCTACAATCTAACTCACCAACTATTTAGATTCCTTCAATGGGGCAGTAACACACAATCGTGGGTCAAAACACCGTAATTTAACATGATCTAAATAACAAGCTTGATGCCATCAATCTTTATGATGGGATGAATGTTGAATGAGGGGTTCCAAACTATAAAAATTCTTCGTGTTGTTGCTGAAATTCTAGCCATTCAATAATTTAACCCTAATCTCTTTAAGTTGATCAAAAAATACACAACATTTTTTGCCAACAACATCAACTATCCATAATTTAGTTTTAAATTGAAATAAAAATAGGGATAATTGCAGCAAAAGCCTTAAATTTTTAAAATACTAGCAGACTTTTTTTTTAAATAATTGATTTGTTGCAGTTGTCACCCTCCAACTTTTCCAAATGTTTCAAGTGAAGCTCTTTTGGACAATTTCCATCTACAGTTTCGTCAGTTGATCAAAAATTTAACTTTGAACACGTGTTTAATATTTTAAAAAAAGGGAAAAGAGTAATTTTCTATTTATCACATTAAATAATTAAATTAATTAAATTTAAAAAATAAGAAATTAAAAAACGCACAATCGTCTTCTTTCTCTCATGCCCCACCCCAGTACCCTCAAAACCAAAATTCGCCACCCAACCACCTCCACCTCTACCATCCACCTACTATCGGCCACCATCATGGCATCATTCACTCCACAACAATCGCCACCAAACCTCAAAAATGTAGAAATTTCCAATCATATGGGGAGTCAGGACTTAGAATTATGCATCCCCTCAAAACTCCCTATTGAAAATGAACTAATATATATATTAATGAAAAAGAAGAAAGACTTGGAATGCAATAAACTTATGGTTATATGTGCCTAAGCCCGATGCTTCAGTGTAAGACAAGATCGATGCATTAAGAGGTTGGTAATTGGTATTCCTTACAAACCAATAGAGAGCCCATTTCAAATTGCTGAGGGTGTTACTTGAGAGCTTTTGTCCAATTTTCCTGTTTATTGAAGCTTTGTGTAATGGAGTAATTTTCAACCTTGTCATTTTCTGGAGGAAGAAAGAGTGGTCTTGAGATTTGGCATTGGGTGGTGGAGGTTGTTGGGTGGCAATTGTGATAGGATGGATAATGGTGGTTGGTAGAGGTGGAGGTGGAAGTGGCAGTGATTGGGTGGCTGATTTTTGGTTTACGAGTGTGGGGGTAGGGGTGAGAGAAAGAAGACGATTATGTGTGTGTGTTTTTTCTTATTTTTTAATTTAATAAATTTTAATTATTTAATGTGATAATAGAAAGTTACTCTTTGTCCTTTTTTAAAATATTAAAAATGTTATTAAAATTAAATTTTTAATCAACTAATAGAATTGTGAATGGAAACAGTTCAAAAGTGACTTCACCTGCAATATTTTACTTATTTTCTTTTATTATTTTTTTTATGGCGGGAGAGCTTGCAACCGCTACCATTCGAATGTGTAGTGGGTAAACCTCGAGCTGACACAATAACCTGCAAACCACGCCAGTCAAATAAACCGCACTGAACAAGCCCTTAATATTTAAAAGTATTAAGGGTGAAAGGCTGTAACAAATCAAATGTTTAATAAAAATTTGTTAGTTTTTTAAAAGTTTGTGCTTTTGCTGCAATTATCTCACATAAAGTCATGTGACTTATATGTGATAACCAAATTATGCATTACTTTTCTCAACTCGTGAAGTTGACAAATAATTTAATGGTAAACTTTCCAAACCATAAGAGACGCTTCCACCAGCTTTTACGCAGATGAAAAGTTTAATGAATTTTTTAGAATATTTAAATAGTGCGTTTAACCTCCTAACCAATAACTAAAATTTTGGTTTTATTTATTTATTTATTTTGTATTGTTTTCTTCGTCATAGGAAATAATAAGAAATTATGACCTTTAAAATCCTCAAATAGCCGTGTGAAATTGAAACCTTTAATTTGAGCTAAGAGCTTGTTTAAATTTTTTGACCCTTCATCATAATAAAGGCTAAGTTAGAGTTCCTCTCCAATCTAATATTTTACATAGAGAGCTCGTTTTATCACAATTCAAGTAGAATCGATAATGACTAAATAGTCAGTAAAATTTTGACAAATTAACTTTAGGTTGATCTATATATCGATAATTATTCAATATGAAATTTATCTCTTAACACATCCACATTCATTCACGAAATCACACAATTGGAATTTCATATAGAAAGTATAATCAGAAATCTAGACTTGCTAAGAAAATGTGTAAATTTGATGCCACAAAAAAATAAAAAAATAAAAAAATAAAAATAAAAAAAACCTAATTTCTACCACTTTGACGTGTGGTTGCTTGTATTAACAAATCAGAAAAATGGAATCCCATTTTGTAAGTAACCAAATTGAAGAGTCGGAAATTATAAGGATTAATTGCAAACTTCCTTTTGAGACAATGACTAGTTTTTGTGCCACTCAAATAGGTAACCATAAAGATATAATACAGATAAACAATTCAATTTCAAATAATTAATCTTAATGAAATCCAACCCTTGAGACTGACTGCATTTGCTTGAGAGCTGCCTTCACACTACAGCCAAAAGTCCAATTACATAGTCCCCATTTTTTTATCCTTTGTGCATATTATTATTATTATCCGTAATTTAGTTAAACACGAATACTTATGTTTTTGTTTTATTTGAGAGAATTTTGCTTGGATACTCTACGGTATACATTTTTAAAAGAGATTACTAGTTTAGCTTTTTGAATAATGGTGAATGATTGCCATTTAGGACAATTTTTCCTTAACAAATGCACTTCAAATTAATTAATTTGAGATACTGCACATCAAAAGATGACAAAACTTTATGAAAAAAAGTATGTGAGGATCTATTTTTGCCAATCACTTTATCTAATTTAATGCACAAACCAAACACACCGTAATAACTATTAAAAATCTACACCCTTCGTTTCGCTCCTCTTGGCCGTCATGGGTGAGAGGTAGGGCCCAAATGATGTTATTTGGAGTTGACTTATTTAATGACTAGTATTAGGGTGTTAAGGCTAAAAAATTTGAAGGAATTTGGTCAATATTCTCTCCTACAAGCTTATATTTTGTTAACTAATAAGATCATGTTTGGCTATGCTTATATGTTTCTTATTTAAGTTATTTTATCACATAATATTCAAAACTTTTTATTTTACTATTTTGGACTTGTTTGTAATCGACTTAAATTAGAATAGATAGAAATGAATATATGTGTAGCAGTTATGGATGCAATGAAATATGCGAATAGAAATGATTTAACAAATTAAAAATAGGTGCTAAGCGTGCGGTCAAACTTTTTTTTTAAAAAAAAGTAAATCATTAAAAAAGTAACATTGAACGCAAACAAACATGCTCAAAACGAATTATATTGTTCTTTTTGTAAGTGTTATACCCTAAATCCAATCAACCTTGGATATATATACTTTTAATATATAATTAATGTAATTTAATGGCAGATCTATTATTTAATTAGTAGACAATTAAATTAAATAATAGAGTCCGTAGATTCAAATCTTCATAATTTGTTAATCACAAGGAATTGTGATTGTGAGATACAAATTACATATGACTAGATCTTAAATCGTCCGTGGTCGTAAGTAATAACGAGACACGGATATCGTTATTACGGATAGACCATCACGTGTGGCATTTCTTACTTGTGAAGTAAGTAGCTGATCTCACAAGTTAAAGTATGTTAACACTTAAATGAACACGTGGATGTTTTGTTATAGAACAAAACATTTGAGACCCACCGAGAGATTTCACATAGATAACTATCCGAGTATCAGTGGTTAATCTCTAACGTTTGATAGTGGAATTGATCATTTGGCTTGAGGTCGTTATGATACCTTATATGAGAACAATTATACTTTGGCGGTGTTGGTGTTGCTATGCCAAGGGCCGCTAATACGACATCGTTCGGGTATGTCAATAATCGTATGAAGGTTGTGAATGTTTAATAGAGAATTTGCCACTCTTAGATAATAAGAGATTATGATCTGCGTTCATTCAATTAAGTCGATAACGAAATTCTTGGCCAAGGTGTACTCATAAGTCAAAAAGGAATTTTTGATTTATATTGACTTAATAGTGGAATGAAATATATGATCGATAATCGAGATTGACATACTTCCATATCTCGTAATTGATCGGATCATATTGATGAAGAAATTATAGTTTCACGGTAAACGAACGAGTTTGGTTTTGTCATACTACGTGACATTTCTCGTCACATGTATTGCCCTAACACATTACTATATGTCAATCTGGGATAACAAGTGTGAATTTGTGATAAATTAAAAGGATGTTTTAATTTATCAATTTTGATTAGATCAAAATAATATTTCACGTCATTAGGTATGGTGATTGAGAACCTGATGTGTCGCACACAAAAGAGAATTGGAAGATTACAATTTGTCAATTAATTAATTTAACAATCGTTGGATAAATTAATTAATTGCGTTGGTTATTTATAGACCCGAATTTATTGGATTAATTAATTCACGGACCGAATTTAATTACTATGGGTTAATTAAATATTGAACCAGGTCAGGCCTTGCCCGTTCAGGCTTATATAAATATGATTAGGGTTTTCAAAATTGTAGAGATTTTCATTATTCTTGTTAGCACCGCACAAGAAGAAAATCCTAATCCTGCAATCTTGTTCTCTATGTGGATCACCGTTGGAGGCTGGACAATTAGACAGCTGTGGGAGACAGATCCAAGTTGCTAGAACAAAGATATGACAAAAGAGTTTGCAGATCTTGTAAAAGGTACATCTTTATCACAATTTATATCTAAATACAAAGATGAATCCTGACGGGAATCGAAAACTGTTTTAATTTTCCGCTGCGCATGTTAAGTAGATTTCTAATAGAGGTATCAGAGCCTACTTTGTATTTATTAGGAATTGATTTACATATTATTGAAATCAAAAGTTGATTCATCGTATTTTTCTTGGATCTACCAATTTAGAAAATTTGATTTTCATATTTTCAAAATCTAATTTTGAGAAGAGAATTATTTATGGATCGAAATCTGTTAGCAGCCAGCGTGCTGCCGTTGCAATACAGCGACGCCGACGTCGCCAGGAAGAAAGGAGAGAGAAAGAATGAGGCAGTTTAGGGTTTCTAAAATTGGGTGAATGGTTGAAAACGGGGGCTCCAGCTGAAATTTTAGAAATTTCAGGCCCCTGACTACAATTTCAAATCGGGTTCATTTTGCAATTTATAAATGTATGGCTTGTCATGCAATTTTCGAAATTGAGGGACTTGCTTTTAATTTCATTCTTGGGTCAACTTGCAATTTTCAAAAGGGTTTTGAATTTAAATATTAAAATGGTTTTAAAAGTTGGGTTTTTAATTATCTTTGACCCATATTTTTTAATTTTGACCCAGATTTAAAATTCTATTTAAAGTTGACGACTTTTTATATTTTCGTTAAAATTGGATTTTAACTTAAATATTAAATTTTGACCCCAATTGAATTTTATTTTAATTAGGAGTGTTATCTTAGTTTAAAATACTGATTCAATTTAAATTAGAGTTGGACTCTAATTTAGAACTTAATTAAAATTCAATTTTAGTTAATTTTTCACGCGAAGATATTTTAGAAATTAGAATTGGATTCTAATTTGACGTTTGATTAAAATTTGATTTTAATAAAATTGTTTCGCGCTAAACTTTTCTTTAAATTAGAGTTAGACTCTAATTTCTAATTTAGTGTTTGATTAAAATTTGATTTTAATTAAACGGGTTCGCCCTAAAAATCTTAGATTTAGAGTTGGACTCTAATTTTACTATTTAATTAAAATTTGATTTTAATTAAATTCAACCGCCTTAAGTTATGAAATTAGAGTTGGACTCTAATTTGATATTTAATTAAAATTTGATTTTAATTAAATAATTTCGCCCTGTAATTGTGGAATTAGAGTTTGACTCTAGTTCGGTATTTAATTAAAATTTGATATGTCTGCTAATTAAATTAATTAATTAATATGATTAATCAATTATTTAATTATTCCGATCCATTTGTCTAAAAGAGTTTAGACGAACTTAATTGCTAGAAACTTGAAACATGTTTACATATAATCTTAGATATTATATAAGAACACATTTATGTGATAAATGCATTATTAGTGGATAAATATGGATTCGACCATATGAATGTGTTGAATGGTTGATTCTTATTGTTGTTATTATTGTGGGCCTACGAGCTCTTAATTGTTTTGGATCTGCGAGTTCGTTATCGTTATTATTATTATTATGGGCCTGCAGTCCAATTATATTTAGGCATGTGTGCCAATTAGCATAGGATACAGATTGCAACTAGACTAATTGAGGACACACGGAGAGGAGGAAACCATGAAGATGGTGCATTGATATTGATCGATGCGATACCCACTAGGAATTGACCAACTAGTCTTTCTTATGGCTTGGGAAGACTAGATAAAAAGTCCATAATCGTCCACACTATTATTATTATATTATATGTATGTTTATTTGTATGGTAGATGAATAATAAAATATATAGATTGTATCGTTGTTGATGAAGCCTTTGAATGCAAAAACCCCTCAATAAAATATTAAGTCATATTTTACTTTCGCCTTTCATCATTATAGTGAAAAATTAGAGTCCCAAATCATCTCAACTTGTTGAGTACACTCAAGACTGGTCTATTAGGGATATGTTTGACACTATGAAGTATTAGATATTTCTGAATGACGAGTTTGATTTAACTAAAATTTATCTTTTGTTGAGTAGACTCAAGGAAATAAATTTTAAAGGCATGTTAAACAACACATAAAATGTGTGAAAACAAAGAGTTGTCAGCTTAATAATTTGGGAGTTCTATGGAGATACAATTGATAATAATATCTACCCAAATGTTATATTAAGGCTTGTTGAATACACTCAAAGTCTTGGTATAAACAGATGGGATCCCAACCCACGGGGAATCAAGTATAGACTCCATAAATTTATGTGAGAGGGTCATAAATTTGAGTTAAACAGTAGGAATATAATTAATTTAATAAAAGTCCATGTGTAAATTAATTGATGCATTTTTTATATTTATCATTTACATTTATATTGAATCTTGAGTAACCACATGTTTTGAATGGTATACTGGATGGCAACAACCATATTGAATCTTCTTGATTAGCACTGCAATTTGAGAATTGTTCTTGAGTAGCCCCTTCTAGAGACACATGCTGATAACTCGATTAAGGAAGATGTGACTACTGTAATAAACACAGTGATGATAATAGTACTGCACGCATGTGATGCTTACAACTATGTCACCTGAGTTACAAAAGCAACTTGAGAGTACAGATATTAACACATAATTTTTCATTACAAAGAGTTGTATGATAATAATCATGTGCGAAAGGATATGAGACTTCCAAACAACTATACCGGTGCAAAATGACAGAGTAATCTTCAATCGATGCTTAGACACTGAAGATGATTGACGTTGAGAAATGTCTCAATTGAGTTCAATCATAAACCATGAACTAAGTAGTGACTTGGTTCTGCAATCTCTGTCAGAGAAAGCTAATCACAACTAATTATGAATTTAACGTGAATAAACTCAAATGTACAATTATTGAGTTGCTTAACATGCTTAAGACTGTTAAGCCCAATATCAAAGTTAATAGTGTGCAAGCCATTGATTCCCCTACGGATATTAAGAGGAAGTCTTAAGGGGCTTTGTGAAAGCATCCAATATGGTTAAGACGGTCTAAGCGAAAGGACAACATCAAATTTAATGACGCTTGTCTTCATTATAGAATGAAAGGTCATTGGAAGAAATACTGCAAGACTTATGTCTATTTCATTAGCTTCTCAAGTATTAGATACCAGATGTGGATCTCACATTTATACAAATATGGAGAAACTAAATGGAGGTAGACCACTGTAAGAGTGAGAAGTTAACCTACACGTTGAAGATGAGCAAATGTTGCTGCATTGTCTGTAGGAGCATACTTCTTGTTGTTGCCTTTTGGCTTAGTATTGGAATTAGAAAAATATCGCTTTGTACCTACCATAGCTGGAACATTAAAATGAATTTCATGTTTAGACATGAGCTATTTTAATGTTAAGGACAATTGTTGTCCCTACTTATCTTGATAAATATCCTAATGATTATAGTGAATTACAAAACGATGTTTATATTCTTTAATATTAAGGATTCTATAACGAGTTTAGAAATTATAAGGCATAAATGCGATAATCTAATTATTACCTAAATCTGACTTGGCAGACTTTGTCATATAGATGAAATGCAATATTACATAGAGATGTGTATGTGGAGTCAATTGATTTTTGAATCATTCGACAAGTGCATATCATACCTATTATGCACAATGACTAAATCTCCTTTTATTTGAAAGGAAGAAATGCCTGCGTAAATATTTGCATAATACATGGTGATGTATATGGACCTATGTCAATTAATGTCAGATGAGGTTTCTCTTATTTCATCAATTATCATGTATACTTGATGAAATTCAAGCATGAAGTTCTTGAAAGGTTCAAAGGATTCAAGCTAGAAGTAGAAAAACAAATATATAAAGATACCCTCACATTAAAATCCAATCAAAGTGAAAGTATCTTAAAGATAAAATTTAGATTATCTAAGAGAGAATGAGATTCTCTTGCAGTGGATTCCTCCATATACATTGCAGTATAGTGGTGTATCTAAAAGGAGAAACCGTTAACTATTAGATATATTGCGATTAATAACAAGTAATGCAAATCTCCCAAAATGGTTTTTGGGGTCATGCACTGATTGTAGTGTGTTACACACTAAATTATGTCACATCTAAATTGGTTAACACAATTCCATACGAGCTATGGAAAGGCAATAATATCAATTTATCACATATGAAAGTTTGGGACTGTGATGATTATTTGAAGCACATTGAATCGAATAAGTTTGAGACTAAATCCGATAAACACATATTTGTGGGATATCTAAAACAAATGTTTAGATATCAATTCTATTAACCCCTTGAGAAGAAAGTCTTCGTCTCATGATACATCGTCCTCTTAGAGAAAATGTGTACTCTAGGAGAGGACACTGGGAGCAAAGTAGAACTTGAAAGAGTTCAAGAGTCTACAGATATAGTTAACCAAGTAGATGAATTCGAGTTTGATCCCATATCTGATATGGGACATACTCTTGATCAGAAAGTAAAGACTCTTGAGGACATGTCAGCTCTATGTGAATCTAGTAGGATCATTCAACCTTCAAGAAGGTGGGACTCCATGATTATTAATCATGTATTACTAATCCAAGCTGATGAACCTACTAGTTGCACAAAAATAAAGTCAAGTGTTGACTTAAAAGAGATAGCAAGAGGCCATGAAACACAAGATTAACTCGACATATATGAACAAGGTTTAGACCTGGGTCAACCCTTCTGATGGGATAAAGCCATAGGTTGTAAATGGTTTACAATAAAAGGTTGACATGGATTGAAATATCCATATATACAGAGCAAGGCTAGTAGCAAAAGGTAACAAAGAAAGACAATGTGTTGACTTTGATGAAACCTTTCACTTGTAGCTATGCTGAGGTCCATTTGGATTTTTGCTGCCATAGTTGCATACCATGACTATGGGTTAAAGAAATCCTCTTGGAGCCAAAATCTTCGATTTGATAAGAAAATCAAAATGTTGATTTTATCAAATATGAAAACAAATTGTGTGTTTACAAGAAGATAGTGGGAGCATTGTCGCATTCCTAATATTATAGGAAATGACATCCCTGTATTTCAATCGTTAAAATAATAGTTGTTAAAGGATTTATTCATGAATGATATAAGGAAGAAACTTGATCTATAGAGATATATCTAGAAGATTGCTTAACTCTTCCAATCTATATAGATAAAATTTTGAGAAGATTTTATATGGAAAAATTGATTTACTCTTAAACGGTGTATTGGAAATGTTCCAAATATGAAATAATCGTTGATTCAATAGCGAAAACATAATACATGATTGCTTTAGAAGTAGCAAAGAGTTGCAATATGGATCAAGATGTTCATTAATGAACTTGGAATAGTTCCTAATATTGTTGATCACATGCCATTGTATTGCGATGACAGTAGAGCCATCATGAAGGTGAAGGAACTAACGTCTTATCAATGATCAAATATGTATTAAGGCGATATTATCTCATCAGAGAGATAATACATTGAAATGACTAAAGAGAAGAACGAATTCCCACACTTGACAATATTGCAGATCCATTGACAAAGAGTTGTCGCAGTATAAACATGATCGTCATATAGACTCCTATGATATTGGATACATAAGTGATTGGATCTAGTGCACATGGGAGTTTGTAAGTGTTATGCCCTAAGTCCAATCAACCTTGGACATAAATACTTTTAATATATAATTAATGTAATTTAATGGCAGATCTATTAATTAAATAGTAGACAATTAAATTAAATAATAGAGTCTGTAGATTCAAATCTTCATAATTTGTTAATCACAATACAAATTACATATGATTGGATCTTAAATCGTCCGTGGTCATAAGTAATAATGAGATACGGATATCGTTATTACAAATAGACCATCACGTGTGGCACTTCTTACTTGTGAAGTAAGTAGCTGATCTCATAAGCTAAAATGTGGTGACACTTAAATGAACACGTGGATATTTTGTTATAGAACAAAACATTGGAGATCCACCGAGAGATTCCACATGGATAACTATCCGAGTGTCAGTAGTTAATCTCTAACTTTTGGTAGTGGAATTAGTCCTTTGATTTGAGGTCGTTATGGTACCTTATATGAGGACAGTCATACTTTGGCGGTGTTGGTGTTGCTCTGCCAAAGGCCGCTAATACGGCATCGTTCGGATATGTCAAGAATCGTATGAAGGTTGTGAATGGTCAATAGAGGATTCGTCACTCTTAGATAGTAAGAGATTATGATCTGCGTTCATTCAATTAAGTCAATAACGAAATTCTTGGACAAGGTGTACTCATAAGTGAAAAAGGAGTTTTTGACTTATATTGACTTAATAGTGGAATAAAAGATATAATCAATAATCGGGATTGACATACTTCCATATCTCGTAATTGATCGGATCATATTGACGAAGGAATTATAATTTCACGATAAACGAACGAGTTTGATTTTGTCATACCACGTGATATTTTTCGTCATATGTATTGCCCTGATACATTGCTAGATGTCAATCTGGGACGACAAGTTTGAATTTTGTAATAAATTAAAAAGATGTTTTAACTTATCAATTTTGATTAGATCAAATTAATATTTCATGTCATTAGGTATCGTGATCGAAAACCTGATGGGTCGCACACAAAAGAGAATTGAAAGATTGCAAATTGTCAATTAATTAATTTAAAAATCGTTGGATAAATTAATTAATTATGTTGGTTATTATAGGTCGAAATTAATTAATTGGATTAATTAATTCACGGACCGAATTTAATTACTATGGGTTAATTAAATATTGGATCAGGTCAGGTCAAGCCCGTTCGGGCTTATATAAATATGATTAGGGTTTTCAAAATTGTAGAGATTTTCATTATTCTTCGTAGCACAAGAATAAAACCCTAATCCTGCAATCTTATTCTTTGTGTGGATCACCGTTGAAGGCTGGACAATTGGACAGCTGTGGGAGACAGATCCAAGTTGTTTGAGCAAAGATATGGCAAAGGAGTTTACAGATCTTATAAAAAGTACATCTTTATCACAATTTTTATCTAAACACAAAGATGAATCCTGGCGGGAATCGAAAATTATTTTAATTTTTCGCTGCGCATGTTAAGTAGATTTCCAACACTTTTATCCCAACTCCTGTCAAATTATTAGGCTACAACAAATTAATAATCATAGAAATTATTGAAGCTTCTTGTGTAATATCAAAAAATAATAAAAAAGAATTGCAACTTTTTTAGCCCTTTTTTGGTGTAGCTAAAGGTTTAATTTTTTAGTCGATTTTAATAAAGTTTGATGAAATGTGTGATTGAAAAGTTGATAAAAATTGTAGATGCTAAGAAATGTGGCTAAAAATAAGTTTAGGAAAAATGAATTTTAACCATGGGAGCCGAATAGGAACTTAAATTGCTGATACAGATTTAACCGACATTAAATCCAACGGAAAAGAGATGAAACCTGCAAGGAGTTTTTCTACAAAAATTATTTTCCTTTTTGTATAAAAAAAATAATTTGAAGGGATTCCATGCAGGGTTGACCCGCCTAATGAGAAGAGTTGACTCAACTCATTTTAGAGGCAAATTGCGAACACATGACGAGCAAAAACTACTCGTGTTAGCTACTCATCGACTCACACGAATAGCTCGCCCTTCTATTGAATCAATTGTAGGAAGGAATACTAGTAAGTAGTGGTACGATAGCTCTTATCAGTTTGAATCTGTGATGGTAGTTGTAAACTCTTCTTTCTCGTGTGAGCTCGTCAGCTTGCCATTATCTTGAAAACTGTGACTGAAATGCAAATTTTACTGAAAAAAATGGCAAGCCTGTTTTTGTCGTCCCATCAAGGAGCGATTTCATGGGATGAGCCTATTGGATCCGAAAGGATTGTAATGAATGAGATTAATGACCCGATATGAAGTAATGAAAATCGCAACAAGGAACAAAATTTAAAAGTAAAGAAATTAACAAAAATAGTTAACCGCAGAAATATGACGTTTTAGTAATTGACAGTATGGAAAAAAATACAATAACTCAGTAATTCTTGCTTGAACAAAACTAAAAGAGAAGACCACTTTTTATAGGTACACGACATAACATAAAGATGAAAATAATAATGTGGAATAAGGAAATAATATATATTTTCATAAAAATCACGTGAAATGTAAGAAAACAAAATTTTCCACATGAAATTAATGAAACAATTTATTTAAATAAAAAATTCACTCTAACTTGGGCCACAAACCTAACAATCTCTATCTTAACCCAAATTTTAGTGCTACGCTCCGAACGGGTTGGCGGGGTGGGGTGGGGCAAGGTAGGGCACCCCCGGGTGAAGGAAAAAATAAAAAAAAGATTAAAAATAATCTTATTTTTAAACTATTCACCTGTTAAAAATTCATTTTGAATTTGTATTTTATTCTCTAATAATAACATAACTCAAAACTTTGAAAATGTAAAAAAAAAATTAAACGAGGCAAAAAGTTGCCCTGCCTCCTCCCCGCCCCGCATTGGGTTTGGACGAGACGGGACTAGGCGAGATGGAGGCGCCTTGCCTCGTTGCTATCCCGACAAGCGACACCTGAACCCAAATCCTGAATTTCCAAAATTTCATCGAGGAATTATTGTTGACCAAACAAGGTTGAAGCACACCCTGTAACAGAAATCATACCACATGCTGAATCAGAAGGCCCCTTGCTAGAACTGTCGCGTTCAGCGTCTATCATCCCGAAAAGCATCCCGGACATTATTGACACCACGGTACCTACTCTCCATGAATCCAACCCTAACAAATGAATACAGTGTATCCACTGAAATTGGTGGCAAAGCAAAATCACTAATGCTCCCCTGAGCAATGTTCTGAACCGATCCAGAACCCGTCACAAGAGGTACTGTACCAAACTGAATATCCACCATGGGACTGAACTTGTGTCGATGTCTCTCGACTAGTTCTGCACTTCCCTGCAAGACGTACAACTGAGACTTCTTCTGTCCCTCAAGTATAACCCGGACACAAAAACTCCACCTCCACCAGGGAATTTATACCCTTTTGCATCCAGGGTACTCAGCGAGATAAGATTCCTTTTCAGGTATGGAATATGTTAAACTTGATCAATTGTTCTGATTGGCCCATCCTGCAACCTTAGTCTGACTCGATCGATTCTAGTAATACGACAAGATTGGTTATTTCCCATCACAACTCCACCTTTCTTGACAGCCTCATATGTCTGAAAGAAATTCCAATTAGAACACAGATGATGCGAATATGCCGAATTGAGAATCCAGTCCTCATCAGGTTTAGACTCCACGTCAGATACCTTGGTCAATAACACATCACCGCCATCCGAAAAATTCTTGGCAACATTAGTATGTCCAAATTACAGAATTGCACCCTATAATTTGTAGCTAAATCACCTTTATCCTACAACTTGTCACAATCCTTCTTTATGTATCCTTTTCTCCTACAACAAAAGCAGTACAAATTGCTGAAATTCGTCCTCAATCTCTCCCTTCGTCGATCACCATGAGATACTAAAGCTTCCTCATTCCTCGATATAGCTACAACCAAATACTTCAACTTCTCATTTGAGTGCAAAGCATCATAGGCGCCGTCTATATTCAAAGTATCCTGACTATACAAATGGTGTCTCGAAACGACGCATAAGAGCCAGGCAACAAACGTAACAGGATCAAGGTAAGATCCCCTTCATCGTTCTTAATCTCCAACGTTTCCAAATCTGTGATAATTTTCTTAAACAGGGCAATATGGTCTTCCAATGACTCTCCTTCCGCCATACGATGGGGATACAACTTCTGCTTTAAAGCAAGTTTACTAGTAAGACTATTGGTCATACATAACTGCTCCAGTTTCAACCACAAAGCAGCTGTTGTTTTCTCCTTCAAGACATCCTCAGAATATTGTTGGATAGATGAAGATGAATCAACGACAAAGCCTTCTGATCCCTCCGTTGTTTCTTCTTCGTTGTCCAAGTAACTGGCATCTCCTCAAAACTCAGTAACACATCATCCAAATCTAATTTCACCAAAATAACTTTCATCTTTATTTGCCACAAAGAAAATCTTGTATTGCGATCCAATTGCGAAATATCATATTTCAAAGCAGCCATCTTTAAAAAATATCAACCAATCCACAACAAGAAGCGATCTCTGATATCACTTGTTGAACTCAGAAGGATTGTGGTGAATAAAATTAATGACGCGATATGAAGTAATGAAGATCGCAACGAAAAACAAGATTTAAAAGTAAAGAAATTAATAAAGAGAGTTAATCGCAGAAGCGTGACGTTTTATTAATCGACATTTTGAAGAAAAATACAATAAAACTAAAAAAGAAGGCCGCATTTATAGGTATATGGCATAGCATAAAAATTGAAATAATGCGGAATAAGGAAATAATATATTTTCATAAAAATCACGTGAAATATAAGGAAACAAATTTTCCCACATAAAAATAAGAAAAAAAACTATTTCCTAAAAAAAATAAAAATAAATAAAGCCACTCTAATTTGGGTCACACATCCAACAGAGCCGAGCGAGTTGGCTCGTCGATTTATTGAGCAAGAATCGATTGTGAATGATTGACTCGACTCGATACATTTATAACACCCCTTCTTCCATGAGGCCAGAAAGTAGAAGTTGAAGAATTAATTTTTACTTTTCCTGGCAGTAACGGTAATAAACCTGCAGCTGCATACTGACGTTTGTATAATTGATTATTTTTCAAGAAAAATGTCCAAAAAAATAAAAACAAAAGGAAAGAAATAGAAAAATTAAGTGAGTACGTGTTGCGAAGTCATCTGTTTGAAAAGAAGAGTAGAAGACAAAGAAAGTAGTCAATTATTATGAAGAAAAGAAACGTTTACGCATTTGCATACCTCATTTTGCATGTTTAATAGCGACTTTTCTTTATTCAATAAAGTTTCGATTGTAACTCTTGACATTTTTTGGCGACTTTCAGAGACAATCTCAAATATGCGATTTCTTTTAGTAGCTAATTGAGTTATCAAAAATTTAATTAATTAAATTCCACACCTTAAAATAGTGTTTTCTAAATTTGTACTCAATGGGAGAGGAAATGTAGAAATGAATTGACTTCCACGTTTGATTTCTTTCACACTAATAAAATGGATTGCGACTCTACTGTCGAACAACATGGTTTGCTTTTTGATCGATCATGTTGAGCTAGCTTGCATATATATTCAGCTTATTGATTTTTATTTTATTTTTTGCATTAGAGGAATAAAACAAGTTATATCGAGCTGGCACGGCCTGCTATTTGATTAATCATGTCGAACTAACTTGTGTGGATGAAAATGAAACTCAAAATGTCTTACATAGCCAAAGTAAGTATCTTCTTGCATCAAAACATATTTAGCAAGGTAGATTAGATAATACTCGTGTGCGTACTATAATTTACTACGTAATATCACCTTGTACTGCATAACACTCATCTAATTTCCATGACTGCGAATTTTTCAAAGTTGTCCTTATGCACAATCTTTTTCTTTATGGAATTTGATTACAAGAGAAGGAAAAACCATTGAAAGTGACCCCTTTTCCTTTAGAAAATGCTACTTGCGTCTATAGCACTGTTCCATTTTTGAATTTGGACGTGGGGAATGAAAAGACTGCACGAATTCTATGATTGTGAACCCGCGATACAAATCTCAAATTCTTGATCAATCATTCATTCTTTTGTAATAGCACACCACGTTACCAACCAGTCCATCTAGCCCCTGCTTAAAATTACTGAGGTCATGATTTTCCACCCATGTCCCCTCATTTATTTATCTATGTTTAAAGTCAATCGAAGCGGAACGACCAGCCGAAACTTTTTCAAGCTATCCTTAGTATGCTTCTTCATTGAACAAAATTCAGGAATAAGAACTTTGTCCTATGAACTTTCTAAGCCAGTGTCACAGGGCTTGCCTGGTGCAGTTTACCTGGTTGGCGTGATTTGCAGACTATTGAGTCAACCCGATGATTTATTCAGTACGCACTCGAAGGGTAGGGGCTGTGGGTTCCCCTGTAAAAAAAAAAAAAGTATCGATATTCTTCTGCAAACCTACTCGTGTATCGCCCATATATTCGAAACATATTAGACATTAAGAGTCTGTGTGCGCATCCACTTTACATAGTGATGACAATGAGTTGAGCTTGTTCACGAGTCCTAGTTGAAGGCTTGGTATCTGCTTGTCAGAAAAAAGCTCGAGCTTTTTGGACTTGACCCAGGTTTTGGCTCGAGCCTTTGTTGAACTGAGCCGATTCACGGGCTTTTCAATTTCATTTTTTTTTTGAAATTCGAATATACGAAAAATTGATTGTCAATTTACAAACTACAAAATTAATTTAAAAATTGGCCACATGACGCCAAGGTTTCGGCCAAATCTCATTTTTGAGGCGTGGCCGGAGGCGACAAGGTTCATTTGCCACCACTACCCTTTATATTCAATGTTTTAAAATTTGTGCTGGCCATCGACCTGGAAAAAAGAAAGGGTTAAAGGTCAAAAGGTTGAATCAATAATTGTTAAAATATATATATATANATAGTTGAACTAGTTAAATCGGAAATGGGTCACGAGGTTTTTTCTAAAATCGGCCGGTTTAATGAGTTTTGGGACATATTTTTAATTAGAGGTTTTATAAGCTTAATCAGACCGATTTTGATCTCAGTTCCTGATTTTCCAAGTTGAATTGATCAGGTCGATCTAATTTTCAAAGCACTGCTTATATTCGAGACATGTTCGACATTAAGAGCCTATTTTATGCAAATTTTTTGGAATAGATTTTGTGAAAAATGAATATTATTATTATTATTGAAATGTGTAGTTGAAAAGTAAAGAAAAATTATAGGTCTAGATACAAATTATCTTGTTAAAAAATATGTAATTGAAAATGAAATCGTGAAAAATAAATTATTAAAAAAACACCATCGTACAGAAGCTTATACAGTTGAGTCTTAATTTCTTAGTATCACACATTCGATAAAGATAAGAACTAGCACATGTCTATTACGAATACCAGTACAAAAATTAATTTATTTAAATCTTTGGATCAAATTTACGACTTCGAAATATATATAAACCTTAACATTAAAAAAGGGAAATACTTGCGATTCCACATTTGCAACCAGAGTTAATTTAATTTATGGTAACTGAACTTTGCTATAGATTATTACTTGCTTATCAATCTTTAAAAATTTACTATTTGCTCACTGAACTTTGTTACAAATTATTAATGGCTTATCAAAATTTAAAATATTACTCACCCAAACGTGAATAAAATTATCCATCAATCACTCATATCATTTCCATCAATGTCACTTAAAGCAAAGCTTTGTGAGTAATAAATAACTTTGTTAAAATTTAAGTGAGCAACAAGTAACATTTTAAATTTCGATGAGTACGCAGTAACCTATAATAAAGTTCAGTGAGTAATAAGTAATTTTTTAAACATTAACAAGTAAGTATTAACATATAGCAAAGTTCAGTAACCATTGATTAATTTTCTGTTTGGCCCCCATTTTTGCCAACTCTCAACTCCTTTTTTGACTAAGTAGGGCCCACATCTGTCATTTCTTTCTAACTTACCAGAGAATCTCGTTGTTTGAAGTTAACCGAACCTTTGGTCCAAAGGAAAAAAACACCCTCCCATGTCCACACTGAATTACCAATATGCCCTCACTGACAAAAACTGAGGTCTGTGGACAAGGCTAGGAGGGTAGGGCCGTAATTTTGTGGCAAATTAATTACTCTTGTTGTACACGCAAGCTGTACTCTCTGAATGGTATGACACATGGGGGGCCACAGTTGCTGAAAAAATTTGTTGTAATGAAATTTTTTTTTCTTTTTTTATCAAGATGTCCGTCTTTGACGACTATTCTTTATTTTAATGAATTTTAAAGAGTAGTAATGGGGCTCAAACGGGCGATAAATTATCTTTTTGCAAGCACAAGTCAACAAGCATATTTTGTGGTGTTTTAAGTCGGTGACATCACCTTGAACTTTCTAGAAGCAGCTGCCTTTTTAAGAAAAAATTATATTAATTACGTGGAACCGTGAGATAAACATCATCTTAAAATTATTGATTAATCATATATAATCCCGACAAAGTATATGAGATTCCTTTCCCCAGAAAAAAAAATGTTGATTTATATGCTAAACCCCCGTTTGAGTTCCATTATTGTAGAAATAAGAGTAAAAAATATATTCATTATGAATCTCACACAAGAGAGAAAAAACCAAATATGATGACTTGATGGGTGATGAATAACGATCATATTTTTCATTTTAATGAGGAAATAATGGAGCTCGAACGGAGCCTAAATATTGTGATACCAAGTATGCATTGTAAGAAAAGGTTTCATCTTAGTAATCGACCCATCAAAAACACCGGATCACCTTATTATCGGGTCATTTGTACAATTGACGAATAATTAATTTAATCGGTGGATTATTATCAAGTTAAAAATTAAAATATATATATATATATATATATATATATATATATATATATATATATTTTATCAAATAAATTATAAGTTTATACATTCTAATATAAAATTTTGGGCTAGCATTTGAACAATTATAAATTTAGTCACAGTTTTATCAGCAAACGTTTGCAGTCTATTGAAAACAGCTTCCTCCAACTTTTCAAGCCATGGGTTTGAGAAATGTCTCCTTATTTTATAGTTTATAATAAATTATAAAAAGAACAAATTCGATCGGTTTTCGCATGTCACAATTCTACAGAATCAAAAGAATCACCCGATTTTGATGAGTCTCAAGTTGTTTAAAATTTAACTTGTCCATATGCACTAATTGACTCAAATAACTCAATTTACAGGTTTTTCAAATGTCAGATTAACCCATGTTTGGAGCACATTTTCAACCCAAAAAAATGAGAATTGTGATCGTTGGAGAGCACTATGCAGCTGTCATATTTGACTTCATTTATTTTAGGTGGACCCCACATTTGAAATAAAGGTTCAAAAATTTTCTACTTTCTTCCTTCAAAATGTGCTCCAAACGGGGGTCATATTTTCACTTTTCCACACTAGAATTTGACTACCATTCACATTTTTTGGAAAACACTGTTTGGCTAGGTTCAAAGTCAGATCAAAAAACAAGGGGCTGCCACAAGTTGTCTATATTACGAAAATGTGCAGTGGTGTATTTAATAACTTTTCCGGATAAATTGTATTGAGTTCCATGAAATGTCGGAGTAATAAATAGATAATAACTATAAATGTGAATTGAAATTAAAATGCTTGATTTTTCGGATAAAAAGTCAATTTAGATGCTAATAAGAGATTTGTGATGACCCGATTTTCCCATCATCACTGCAGATGGCGCACGGCATGCATGGACGTGGAATCCACCACAGACAAGATGATACATTAATGACCCGATTTGTCATCTGACTCACCTCTGACTCACTTTTTTGTATGTACATGTTGTGTGCATGACATGACAT
>NC_036247.1:33470737-33472324 GCF_002742605.1 Olea europaea var. sylvestris
AAAAAAATATCAATAAAATGGTACAGAAGTATAAATTTGGGTGAAAATGACATTTTTCATGAAGAATATTGGCAATCAAACGTACTTTTAGCATAATATATGTCCTAAAAAGCAAGTGTGAGTCAATATTGTACATAAAAAAGCAATAGTTATTGCAATTCTCATAGCACTTCTAGAATAGAGAAAAATATAAGCCAAGGAGAAGGAGGTCCCTACCTTCAAGTAGACATCAATGGCACTGTATATTCCATCATGAATTGGTCTAGCTGACACAGGGATCGACTGTGATAGCTCAATAAAACTAGAGACAGAGAGATTTATATCACGAGCAATTTCTGCAAGATAACCATCAACAACTTTTCCAACGTTCAACCAGGAACCACGCCCTAAAACAAAGTCATTCTCTTTCATTTTGTCCTTCTCGCCAATATTAGAATCTGTATTACGTTTCCAATGAGTCACAAATCGATCCACGAGAGACTGGACAAGTTCAACATCATAAATGGTCATCTGGGGAGATCTTGCCGGGATCAAGAGATCATTGACAGAAGCCTCGTCCAATTTCAAGCTGATACTTTCAATCAGATCTTCCCTAGATGTATCATCTGCTCCGACTAGAATAGCAACTTTCAGTAGTTTGAGCAAGAAACTACAAGAACAGCTAATTCCCTTGTCCGGAGGCAATAGGCAAATTATAGTTTCGACCAAAGATTTGTTCCCCTTGTTGTAAACTTCAGATGCCAGAGATTCAATTGAATCTGGCAACCATCTTACTGCATAAGTCTTCAGTGCCTCCCCAATAACATTTCCATCCGTTCTACCTTTCAATTTCACAGCAATCATAACCCGCTTGTACAGATCAATGTCTAGTTCACATATATCTTCGACCCACCAATCTTTTGGAACAAAATCCAATTTCTCTGGAAACTTCATGGCATTTTCAATTATCTTGTCTGAAGTTGCTAATTTCCTATTATAGGTATAGGACCAGGTAACTTTTGAGGGATCAACTGAGGTTTTTGATGCTACAGAATCTACGCATCTGGCTACCAACTTTAGATTCTCAGACAAAGGAAGAAGAGACTTGCTAGTCTGAAGAACAATAATGGAATCTTTCCAGCTTTGCAAAATACTCGAGTTGAGAAATACTTCAATCTTGAAAATCAGGTTTCCTCTCTCAACATCTTCAATCATCTCAAGATACTCTGCGGCACAACGTGCGGCTACAATATTGTAGGGATTAAGAGTAACCGTCATTCCATAACAAAATTTAGCACACATTTCGAATGCTTTTGGTCCACCAGGAAAATCGACTAACTTAATTTCATTAGAACTCTCCTCACTGGCTCTCGAAACAAGCTTTTGTAAGAGATTGCTCTTGGACAAGAGAGGAAACTGCAAACGCAAATCAATATCATATATCATAGAGCAAGACGAAAATTGGAAAGGAAAAGCAGGTTAGGTAGAAAGTATAATTGAAAATTAATGGCCCGTTTGATTCTCATTTTTATCAAAATAAATTTTTCTCTCCCTTCCTTTTAACCACACATTCTTCATTAAAATCATATTACACATAAATAAAAAACT
>NC_036247.1:33476645-33480640 GCF_002742605.1 Olea europaea var. sylvestris
GCAAAATAATTTATTGTGAAAATATGTGATTAAAATTAAATTTAGAAAAAATAAGAAGAGAGTTTTGGTTTAATGGTTATCAAGGAGCTATATAGACCAGTTCACAAGTTGATAACCTCGTTCACATGAATCACATCCTACATTCCAACAAGAATAAAAAAAAAAGTAAGGAGTCAAACAGCCGTATGGGCAATTATGGCCAATTCAAGCCCCAGGGACATAGTCTAATGATGTAAAAGACGGAAGTGATATTATCTCATGCCTTGCTGACAGTCGTAATGTGGGGGTTCGATTTTTGAGACATGAAATTTGACTCCTTATAGGTGCAGTGCATATGCAGCTCTTGTTCCCTGACCTGTTGGAACATATCTCGCGATTTACTTTTCTCACAAAACTCCAGGAGTGGGGAAGTGGGGGCCCTCAAGGTTGGAGTTCAACCTTTTTTCTTTTCTTTTTTTTTTTTTTAATTATGGCCAATTCGATCTTGAATTGTTTTTGACTAATTTATTTGCTTTCCTGGAAGAAAATTGCATAGGATACTTGTACTATGATTTGACAAAATGTTTAAAACTAAATTTTTAATAAATACGGAATTTGACAAAATTAACGCTAATAATTGCCGAGCATAAAAAATTAATTTTAATATAAGTAAATTATTTCATTAAAAATACAAAAAAATGTAAATTAGTCAAACACGAATAGTCCTTTCGAGAGAATTCATGTAACTTTATGCCAACATGGTATCATGTTTGTCAACGGATTAAAAAGCTCACACATGATGGCTCAACTCAAACAAACTTCATTGATTTACAAAGAGTTTTGGAATTTCCATCTATGTTTTGAGACATCATTAGTTAAAAACTCAATTGAACAAAAACATTTAAAACTTCTGTTTGGACTATAAGTCAAGTTTTCTTTGACACTCGATAATATCTTGACTTGTTGACGTAATCGAGTCTAATGAATGGTCTCATTTAAGCTTGTCAGTAGGTCATCGGCGATCAAAAATATCTTGCATTTAATTATTAGAGTCGCACACACGATGGCTCAAGGCGAATAAACTTCGTTGATTGACAAAGAGTTTTGGAATTTCTGTCTACATTTGAGACATTATTAGTTAACAACTCAATTGAACAAGAACATTTAAAACTTCTGTTTGGACTATAAGTTAGTAAACGCAAGTAAAGAGACAATTCACAAAAAAATTTAATAGATATACATACGCGATAATGTCTCGTGAAATCCAAAAAGAAAGGGGCCTTGTTGTCTCCTAAACAGGCGAAATTATAGTCCCTGTTTGAATCTTATTTCATTTTTCAAAAGAACATTATTCCACCCATTTTTAAAAAAAAAAAAAAATGGGAACCAAACGGAGGCATAGTTTCATGAAAGTTTGGTTAGACATTTGAATTTTAAGTGTAGTCGATGAGTCAAGTTTTCTTAGACATTCGATAATATCTTGACTGATTGACATAACCGAGTCTAATGAATGATCTCATTTAAGCTTGTTAGTAGGTCATGAGCAATCAAAAATATCTTGCATTGAATGATTAGAGTTGCCTCATATATTAGGTGGTTTTTAATATATCTGAAAGATTATTGAGCCCTCAAGTCTTTTACTTGTAGCCTGTTTGAGTCTCATTTTTTGTCCAAAATATATTTTGAAATAGTATTTTGATGGAAAATGTGAAAATAAAAAATAAGGAAATTTTTTGAATTTGCATGTAATATTATTTTATTGAAAAATGTGTGGTTAAAAATAAGAGAGATAAAAAAATGTGTTAAAAATATTGGGGACCAAACAAGGGCTTGATATGCTATTTAGGTAAAGGTAAAGCTTAACCTAAACAATATTGAACACATTGGTGGTCCCGCCCCATGGAGTCCCATTTGTTTCTCAGGTGTTGCTTACTCCAGTTGTAACCGAATATAGTGTTGAACGAGAATATCACTCTCACCCGTATTTGGTGAAGCTCTTACCCTGACGGTGACCCTTTGCGATAGTTGTTTCGCAGGTTGATATGAACACCTTTAGTACTGTCAACTTCCGCTGGTGTTGAATTAGATGGGTGCAGATGAGTCGGCATGTGGGTGGTAACCAACCCACTAAAGAGACAATTCACAAAAAAATTTAATAGATATACATACGCGATAATGTCTCGTGAAATCCAAAAAGAAAGGGGCCTTGTTGTCTCCTAAACAGGCGAAATTATAGTCCCTGTTTGAATCTCATTTCATTTTTCAAAAGAACATTATTCCACCCATTTTTAAAAAAAAAAAAAAATGGGAACCAAACGGAGGCATAGTTTCATGAAAGTTTGGTTAGACATTTGAATTTTAAGTGTAGTCGATGAGTCAAGTTTTCTTAGACATTCGATAATATCTTGACTGATTGACATAACCGAGTCTAATGAATGATCTCATTTAAGCTTGTTAGTAGGTCATGAGCAATCAAAAATATCTTGCATTGAATGATTAGAGTTGCCTCATATATTAGGTGGTTTTTAATATATCTGAAAGATTATTGAGCCCTCAAGTCTTTTACTTGTAGCCTGTTTGAGTCTCATTTTTTGTCCAAAATATATTTTGAAATAGTATTTTGATGGAAAATGTGAAAATAAAAAATAAGGAAATTTTTTGAATTTGCATGTAATATTATTTTATTGAAAAATGTGTGGTTAAAAATAAGAGAGATAAAAAAATGTGTTAAAAATATTGGGGACCAAACAAGGGCTTGATATGCTATTTAGGTAAAGGTAAAGCTTAACCTAAACAATATTGAACACATTGGTGGTCCCGCCCCATGGAGTCCCATTTGTTTCTCAGGTGTTGCTTACTCCAGTTGTAACCGAATATAGTGTTGAACGAGAATATCACTCTCACCCGTATTTGGTGAAGCTCTTACCCTGACGGTGACCCTTTGCGATAGTTGTTTCGCAGGTTGATATGAACACCTTTAGTACTGTCAACTTCCGCTGGTGTTGAATTAGATGGGTGCAGATGAGTCGGCATGTGGGTGGTAACCAACCCACATACACAAGTTACATGTTGAAAATTCATCAACAAACTCAGCGTACTTGAGAATAGGGTGAAGGAAGACATTTCAACACTATGGACGGTCAAAAAGTAAAATCAAAATAGCAGAATTTGGTAATATGACATGACGGAACTATAAATCCATGGATAATAAAAAGTCGAAGATAATGGCTAACAAGAATTTTCAACGTCGACGTGGCACCTTACCGTCAAGATGTGATTCTCGGAGAGAATCCGAATGCAATAGAAGACTGACACAGTAGAGCACCCACAGTACAAACTCAGCTATTATTCACGGCAGAGTCGGCCATGAGGCCAAGTGACCAAGGCAAACGCCTAGGGCCTCAGTTGGTTGCCTCAAATTTTGGATGGTCTCCAAACAATGGCAGAAAAGATGGTGAATGGTGAAAAAGGAAGGAAGGTTTAGGGCCTTCTGTTGATTCTCTCCCTAACAAATAACGAGTAGCTATGGAGCTAGCACCATTATTGTAGCCAGGAGAAGATCATTGCTTCTAAAATTGCCGATTATTGCAGCCAATATAGGAGTGCATTTGTATTTTGTATGTCTGTATGAGATACAAAAAGAAGAAAGAAGTTAGAGAGAGAGAGAGAGAGAGAAGTGGGAAACCCTGCCAAATCAATTTTCTCAATTTGTCAGATAGATTCTCACGTGCTTAGGACTTAGGAGCTCTTACCAATGCCATATTTACTAACATAGCATGCCACTTAGTACGAGTAGAGTGAAGGGGGGGTTGGGTGGGGGAGTTTTAGGTGTTCGTTTGCACTTTGCGAAGTGGATGGGGCCTCGTGATATATAGTCGTCTAGGGCCTCGAATTTTTCAGGACCGGCTCTGATTCACGGGTTGGGCATCGGGGAAAGGATATCATATTTCGACGGTGGAAGAAACGGAATTGAAAGGGGGGGGGGGGGGGGGGGGGGATAAGGAAGAAAATGTTAT
>NC_036247.1:33480771-33499416 GCF_002742605.1 Olea europaea var. sylvestris
TGGGGGGGGGGGGGGGGGGCGATAGGATAAGAAAGAAATAAGAGAGTAAAGTGACTTTGGCATTGATTAGGTGGTTAGAGCGTTGGGGGTAAAAAGCATAAATTAAAACATTTACTTTGCATAGCCAGTAGTCATTTTTGTGTCACAAGGTATGAATATTGAATTTGCCATTCACTGTGCAACGATCCAAAAAGTCTAAAAATGAGGCAAAAATGGGCTCCAAACGGGCACATAATATCTATTTATATATCTCAAAAGGGAATCTGCCAAACTAGATAAATTATTGAACACACTTTTGCGCAAAACATCCCGTACGCCGCTGTCGCCGCACGTAGTAAATAATCCCACTAAAGAAAAAGGCACGATCTATCTTAAATCAAGTGACCTCAAAAAGTGTATCCTTGAGGGGACAATAATTGCATGAAATTAGGCGTGGGCATAAACCCATCGTAGATTAATCATGATGGAGATAATGGGCTTCCTGTTTTGATGATATGGGTCCCATATTTTGATGATAACCAATAGAGGGTATCACATGCCATGGATCGTTAGATTTTATGTGAACAGCACATAAGATAGTGAAAAGAACTTACAATTAGACAATTCGATTATTGATTGATATCTTTCATCTACGTGATTTTGTATTTAACTTATTTTTCTTTTTCGTCGTGTTTTTTCAAGACTACGAACTTATTTTGATGAGGGTCAATAGAGGGAACCAGTAACCACATTGTTGGGGACTTATGATTTGTGGTGTTTGGGGGGTCCAACTAAACAGAAGATACTCTCCAGCTTTTATCTTTTCAAAGGTTGACATGATTGGACCTGCTACAATCCCATACCCCATTGTATGGAAGACGTGAGAGCAATGCACATTCCTTTTTTTGCCTATCATTTGGAAGAGACCATTTAAAGTAACATATCAAAGAAGCCAAAATTAACTGCAATTGCCTGTGAGCATATGGTAAACCTGGGCACATTCTTCTTCCACCACCAAATGGCAAAAACTCAAAATGTTGCCCTTTAAACTCCAAATTCGAGTTCAAAAATCGCTCTGGCATAAACGATAATGGATCGTCCCATATCGTGGGATCATGCCCCATAGCCCAAAGATTCACCATCACTAAAGAATTCTTTGGAATTGTGTAGTTCATAACCTCACACGTGGAATTTGCAGAATGTGGAAGAAATGCTATAGGAGGGTGGAGTCTTAAGGTTTCTTTGATGCAAGCATTCAAATATGGAAGTTTAGAAAGATTGGATTCTTTGATGGAGTTGGAGTTCATTTCACCTTCAAGTTCTTCACGGAGTTTGGCCATGGCTTCTTTGTTCTTGAGCAGCTCAGCCATGGCCCATTCACTTGTTGCAACTAAAGTCCCTGCCCCCGCTGGAAGTATCTCCTACAACAAAATCAATCAAAAGATTAAACCAAATAACTTGCTCAATTAATATTCTCATTCAAATTTAAGTACTTCCACGTTGGCACCGCAACAAATCTCTCATGGAAAATACACACGCGCATGATACGACCGATTCTTGAATGAACATGGCCAACTGGACAATACACATGCCCATTGTCGACTGGGTTGGTCATTTTTCTTTCGCATTCCCACTGAAGTTGAATGCTGATAGCTAAATTTTGGTGGGTTCTACAGTGATTTTTCTTTCGTGTTCCTACTTAAGTTGAATTATGGTAACTAACATTTAGTCAAACATACTCAAACATCACTTACCAAAAGCATGTAGAGCATTTGGACATCTGAAAATCCATTTGCCATCATAAAATCCAAGAAATCCCCATGATTAATCACATCATCACTGCCATTCTCCATTCTTCTCTGCTTTATTAAATCTCCCCACACTCCAAACATTTTATCCATACATTTCTTGGATTTCTTCTGCTGCCCAAGAGGATCCAATTTCAGCCCTTCAAGGAAAGGGAAAAAATCTGCTACAATTGGTGTAGTAGCACACTCCATGAACCTCCACATAATCACTCTCCAATCACTTCCCATTTTCTCATCATTAAAATCAATCAAATCCTTCGAAAAACAAATATTTCCCAAAGTATTGTAAACAGTTGTAAACACAGTATCCCTTATTGTCAAAATTGAACCTTCCTTATTACGCAAAAATTCCATCATTTGTTCCATCTTTTTTGCTCTAATTTCAGCCTGCAAATCCAATGCTTTGTTCGAAAAAAACTCCGATTTCCACAAAACCCTAATCGATTTCCAGTGGGGGTGGCAATCTGTTGCCCATAACAGAGAAAATTTCTTCAAATCAGACTCTTCAATCGGAGTTGCTTTTGGAGCATAGCGCGCCGACAATTCACGGTCGTGGGTTTTAAGAATCTCCACCGCCGCAGCCGGCGAAGACCCAAAAACGACAGCCCGAGTCCCCATCCTTAAAGACATCAAAGGCCCATATTTTTTTGCTAAATTTGAGACTAAAACATGCGGTTTTGTTCCTATAACATGCGGTATGTTGCCTATGATAGGCCATGGAAATGGCCCCGGCGGAAGAATTTTGCGTTTGAATGACACAGATTGAAGAATAAGAAAGATTAAAGTGGGTAGAAGGAGAGTAAGGAGAATGGGAAATCGATTGAAATCAGTAAATGATGAGAAATCCATGGATTATATGCAAGAAAAATTACACGATGATTTAAAAGTACTAACATAAGCAATTAGATTGAGAGATGTGATTCAGCTGCCTGCTTCAAGGGATAAATTTTACAGAAGTAATTCAATCTGGGGTTAAATCGTATAATGATTTACAAGTTCAGATTGTCATTTTCGAATTTTTCCGTTACTTTACGTTAAACAGAAGGAATCTTTAAGTTCCAAGTACATTGTTTTCATGTTTTATTATTGGGATAAAATAATAACTACCACACACTGCTCTACGACTTTTTCAAAGAATGCATCTTTCTCATGAAAAATCAGTATATATTTACCTCAATTTATAATTTTACGATATATTATTTAAAAATTTAAAACAAACATTTTTCAAGAATCACAAGATAAGGTAATGTAAATGTTATCGTACTACTCGGAAATATTATCAAATTTTTTTAATTTTTATTAAAAATAGTATTTTTTTTGGAACGTTTATGTTACCATATATTTTGGAAAAACCAATCAACTAATAATATTAAGGTAACACCTAGGGGCGGATCCACATGAGGTCATGTGGGGGTCAAATGACCCCACAAAATTTTGGATTTTTTTTTTATTTATTTAAAGAAAATGGTTGTTTTAACCCGTTTTCGACCCACTTTAATATATACTAAATGCAATTGAAATATTGCATTCTTAATATTATTTCTAGCTAGTCACCGTCTAGTTTTTCGCTTCTTAATTGTGTGCGAAATGATCAACCATATCAAAAATTACGATGTATCAAAATAGACCATTTCAAATTAGTATTTCGAAAATTTCGATAAAATGCTAACTTTTAAAATTTGCCGATGATCGTATACTATCCAAATCTACAAATCGCTTTCATCATCTAGAAATTCGTTTCGAAAACTACATCGTAGTCATATCGAATGATCCAAACAGATATCGAAAATAGTTAAATATGCGTCAAACGTACGTATTAAAACAGGCGTTTAACTCGTCTTTTAAAAAAAAAATCAATTATTTTATTAACTTTATCATTTTTTCACTATAAATTTTTCAATATAATTTACATCATTTTATTAGGAAATTTTACATTAAAAATAATGTCAAAAATTCTAAAGTCGTTACGGATTAAATGTAATTTGAATTACTTTCAAATTATTTTTTCGTTAAACTTAAATTTCATTTACTTCGTACATCCAATTTAATTTACTCGTCGTTAGCTCAACATCCATAAATGACATGGTAAACAAACTATACATGTAGCAAAATTCATTTAACAATACTGATAATGATAGAATTATAAGACACTTTCAAGATGTCAAAATGCGTATTAACTTATTTTTATAAATATTATATTGTTTTAAAAAATTACACATTAATTTTTGGAGCTAAGCACAACACGCGAGGATGACCTTGCAAGTGACCGCGCCCTCACATTCCCGACGGGGTCCTCATGAATAAAATAATTTCAACCCCATGTGTGTTTGTGTTATGTCAACTTCGCGATCATTCATGTGAGCACTGTAGCACGATTCTAATTTTTGACCCCACAACCTAAAACGACTGGGTTCGCCCCTGGTAACGCATGTTTACTTGTAAGATAATGCATGTGTTATCATCATCGTAATTCGAAATATCCTAGCAAAAAATAACCTGGGCAGTGCAAATCAGCACCTTTATCAACAACTTCGCCATCATGATCTGAACATTATTACCTTCTTCCAAATACCACGAAGACATTAACATTAAGATAACATTCCAGTTACTCGTAGGATAACACGCGTTATCATCACCATAACTCCACATATTCTAGCAAAAAAGTAAAAAATAAAAAATAAAATAAATAAATAATAATAATAAAATTGAAACACTGCCAATAAGTGTTCTCCACCACCATGATTGAAATCAAGCTCTCAAACGCTATCACCATCTTTCAAATTCCACCATATCATCATCAACGTTAAGGTAATATATGTGTTACTTCTAAGATAACACGTGTGTTACCACCACTATAACTCGACATATCCTAGCAAAAATAACTCAAAACACTGTCAATGGACACCTTCCATAACCACCACTGCTAGTAGCCAGCTGCGAAATCTTGGTGTGACCAAATTTTACAAAATTTCCTTGGATTAAAAAAACTACATAAATTCGTGTTCGTTTCCTAGGATTAAAAAAACTACATAAATTCGTGTTGGTTTCCTATTCTGAAATCCATTATAGATGTGTATAGCCTAAAACTTTATGGTTAACCACTAGCCGTCAATTGTCAACATGATTACCCGCCCAGAAATAGAGAGAGCAAAAAAATCCATTCAACCCAATATCCGTGATGTCCTGTCCCGAATGGGATGGGTGATACCCGCCTAACTGAGTACATGAGATGGGTATGGAACGAGGGTCATTGCCCTGAAGCGAGTATGGGACGGGTACGGAAAACATAGTCCTTGTCCCATTACCCACCCCGTTTAATATTAATTTCAAATTTAAGTTCTTATCAAACAAAAATAATAGATTTATCATCATTTTTAAAAAGAAGATAAGTTGTTTTTAATAAATTGGTAAAAAAGTAATACTATTTACTAACTAAAGACATAAAAAATAAAAGAAAAAGAAAAAATAAATGGGGTGATAAATGAGGTAGGAGACTTGCCCCGTCTCAAACCCGCTCCATCCCGCTTTAACAGGGTATAAGTATGGGATAAGATAACAAAAATACCCGACAAGACGGGTGGGAATGGCCAACCCGTCCTATACTCGTCCCGTTGTCATCCCTATCCAGCAACCACCTCCATCACATAGAGCTGGCGACGTCCACGGTCCATCTCCATCTAAGCATCTCAATATGTTTGATTTTTTAAAATAAGGTAAAATAAAATTTAAAATTTAAAAAAATATTTGAAAAATTGTTCGGAGACGATGCAAGGAGTTGCGGGTCATCATCGCCATTGATGCTGGAGAAGAAAATTTTTCGTGGTGATGGCAATGGCGAAGTTCGTAGATGAAAGCAGTAAGTAGTGTGTGGTGGAGTCATGATGGCAGAGTTAGTCCCATAGCTTGGGTAGGTGTGGTGATGGTTGGTGTTTGTGTAGCGACGAAGGATGGCAGTGACGTGGTCACGTGGGATAAACGTGCTTGGATGGAAAAAGGTTTTAAAATTAGGTTTAACTAACATAATGTAAATTTGACAAGTTTTGATTCAAAACTAAGAACTTGTTTGGTAGGGATTTTAATCCAATTAAAATCAATTTTTTGACCGTTATTTCATTATTTCAGCCGTTATTTTTGAATTCTTCTCTTACAGGTAGAACCCACTTTATTTCTAACAGTAAAAAAATCAATTATTAGAATCCCTACCAAACAAGCACTAAAATGGTAGTTATCATCAAGAATTATATAAATATAACCAAACCTTTATTTTATTGGTTTTGTCAAAGTATTAATTTTTTTTGTAACATATTCTATTTTTTTTTTCCAATTTCACTTGTTGAAATATGCTTTAAAATCACGATTCGGAAATTTGTATCTATTAAATAGCAAAATATAATCAATATATAACAACTTCCAAAAAAACTCAAAATTAAAGCTTGGATTCTATTAAAATCAACAGTATCGAAATATTTTCAAGCCCTTGTTTGAGTCCCATTTTGAGGAAAAATGCATTGTTGAATGGACAATGCTATATATACATAACAGTTAACACATTGGTTTACACCTTGGTGAGTTGATAGGTTTTGGTGCATTGATTTTAACACTTCACCTTTTTCAATACATAGCTAGATTTTTGACACATAATGAAGTGTCACTTTAAGTTGTAGAAAACGGGTGTACAAGTAGATTGATCCTTTTTGAATGAATAGTGCATTGATAAAAAATGTGTGACTAAAAAATAAGAAATTTTTTTTGGATTTGAGTGTAATATTATTTTAAGAAAAAAATGTGCAATTAAAATAATGTCAAAACACTATTTAAGAATGAATTTTTTTTAGAGACCAACCAAATCAAAACCAGAAAACCATCTAGCTGCTTGACTGACAAGCTACATTTCTCTTGACAGCCAAAATGACACTAAGTCGAACTAATTTTGGGCTCACTAACTTTGAAATATATGAGCCTTTGAGCGCACCAAAGACCAATTGGGCTTCATCTTGAACCCAGACCGAAAAAATTTTCTTCATCAATAACATTGTTTATATATTTAAGATACATAATTTACATATTTACGCTCTTAGGCCTCGTTTGGGAGTGATTTTTCACCTTAAAAAATTAATTTTTTGACCGTTATTTTACTATTTTAGTCGCAATTTTTGACTTCTTCTCTCACATGTGTCCCTCACTTTTCTCATAGCAGTCTAAAAATCAATTCTCAAAATCACTACCGAACAGATCCTTAATAGATATCTTCTATCATGAAAGAATTATGCTGAATGTATAGTAATCAAAACCAGAAAACCATCTGGCTGCTTGACCGACGAGCTACATTTCTCTTGACAGTCAAAATGATACTACGTCAAACAAATTTTCGGCTCACTAACTTTCAAATATATGAGCCTTTGAGCGCACCGAAGACCAATTGGACTTCATCTTGAACCTAGACCAAAGAAATTTTCTTCATCAATAACATCGTTTACATATTTAAGATACATAATTTACATATTTACGCTCTTAAGATCATGAAAGAATTATGCTGAATGTACAACAATCAAAACTAGAAAACCATTTGGCTGCTTGACTGACAAATTACATTTCTCTTAACAGTCAAAATGACACTACATCGAACTAATTTTGGGCTCACTAACTTTGAAATATATGAGCCTTCCAATTAGGCTTCATCCTGAACCCAGACCGAAGAAATTTTCTTCATCAATAACATTGTTTATATATTTAAGATACATAATTTACATATTCACATTCTTAATAGATATCCAGCTTGATAGCCCACTCACGTGAGTAGGCCAGCGATCATTTGTGAAAGATGGTTTAAAAATTAGTGTACTTGTAACATAATTCATCATGAAATCAGGCTGTAATAAGATGTGGATCTTTACAATTAGATTACACTTCTAAGGGATATACTTAGTGGGACCTTTATAAATGTACAAGTAGTAAAACGTCCACTTAAATCACATCATCTCAAATACCGGTGAGTAGGTCTTAACAGTTGTGCATAACACTCACATTTATTTTATAGAAACAAACAAGCTTCAAATTATATTAACATCTCCTGGACGGAATTAGCAGCAACGGCTTCTTCATCTGCAATGGCACTGCATATTTTTCATCCATGTCTATCTGCCTATCATTTGGAAGAGACCATTTAAATTAACATATCAAAGAAGCCAAAATTAACTGCAATTGCCTGTGAGCATATGGTAAACCTGGGCACATTCTTCTTCCACCACCAAATGGCAAAAACTCAAAATGTTGCCCTTTAAACTCCAAATTCGAGTTCAAAAATCGCTCTGGCATAAACGATAATGGATCGTCCCATATCGTGGGATCATGCCCCATAGCCCAAAGATTCACCATCACTAAAGAATTCTTTGGAATTGTGTAGTTCATAACCTCACACGTGGAATTTGCAGAATGTGGAAGAAATGCTATAGGAGGGTGGAGTCTTAAGGTTTCTTTGATGCAAGCATTCAAATATGGAAGTTTAGAAAGATTGGATTCTTTGATGGAGTTGGAGTTCATTTCACCTTCAAGTTCTTCACGGAGTTTGGCCATGGCTTCTTTGTTCTTGAGCAGCTCAGCCATGGCCCATTCACTTGTTGCAATTAAAGTCCCTGCCCCTGCTGGAAGCATCTCCTACTACAAAATCAATCAAAAGATTAAACTAAATAACTTGCTCAATTAGTATTCTCATTCAATTTAAGTACTTCCACGTTGGCACGGCACCAAATCTCCCATGGAAAATACACACGCGTATGAATATGGCCAACAGGACAATACACGCGCATTGTCGACTGGGTTGGTCATTTTTCTTTCGCATTCCCACTTGAGTTGAATTCTGATAGCTAAACTTTGGTGGGCTCCAAAGTGATTTTTCTTTCGTGGAACTTACTTAAGTTGAATTATGGTAACCTAACATATTAGTCAAACATCACTTACCAAAAGCATGTAGAGCATTTGGACATCTGAAAATCCATTTGCCATCATAAAATCCAAGAAATCCCCATGATTAATCACATCATCACTGCCATTCTCCATTCTTCTCTGCTTTATTAAATCTCCCCACACTCGAAACATTTTATCCATACATTTCTTGGATTTCTTCTGCTGCCCAAGAGGATCCAATTTCAACCATTCAAGGAAAGGGAAACTCCATGAACCTCCACATAATCCCTCTCCAATCACTTCCCATTTTCTCATCATTAAAATCAATCAAATCCTTCGAAAAACAAATATTTCCCAGAGTATTGTAAACAGTTGTAAACACAGTATCCCTTATTTTCACAATTGCCCCTTCTTTATTACGCAAAAATTCCATCATTTGTTCCATCTTTTTGGCTCTTATTTCAGCCTGCAAATCCAATGCTTTGTCCGAAAAAAGCTCCGATTTCCACAAAACCCTGATCGATTTCCAGTGGGGGATCAGTTGCCCATAACAGAGAAAATTTCTTCAAATCAGATTCATCAATCGGAGTTGCTTTTGGAGCATAGCGCGCCAACAATTCACCGTCGTGGGTTTTAAGAATCTCCACCGCCGCAGCCGGCTAAGACCCGAAAACGACATCCCGAGTCCCCATCCTTAAAGACATCAAAGGCCCATATTTTTTTGCTAAATTTGAGACTAATACATGGGGTTTTGTTCCTATAACATGCGGTATGTTGCCTATTATAGGCCATGGAAATTGCCCCAGCGGAAGATTTTTGCGTTTGAATGATACAGATTGAAGAATAAGAAAGATTAAAGTGGGTAGAAGGAGAGTAAGGAGAAGGGGAAATGGATTGAAATCAGTAACTGATGAGAAATCCATGGATTAATATGCAAGAAAAATTGCACAATGATTTAAAAGCACTAACATAAGCAATTAGATTGAGAGACGTGATTCAGCTGCCTGCTTCAAGGGGTTAAATCGTATAATGATTGACAAGCGCATATTGTCGTTTTTCGAAAGGAATCGGTTGCGTTCGACTCCCATTTTCCCTAAAATATGTTTTTATCTATCTTTTTTCAACCACATATTCTTATTTAACATAATATTATACTTAAAGAGGGCTGCTATACCTACTGAATACACACAGGAAGGGGCCCACTCTCATGTGAGTAGGAATTCAAAAATCTGTCATTTTTCTGATAAAAAAAATTCTATACCTGAAGAATTTTTAATATTTAAATCAAAAACTTTTCTTTCACTTTAATTACACATTTTTCATCAATCTATTATTTAAAAATACATTATCAAAAGGAAAAATTGCAGCAATGGTCCCTAACCTTTTCATTTTTTACAGACTTTACCCTAACATTCATTTTGTGCCAGCGAAGGTCCCTAACATTTTTATAAATATGCACTAAGATCCATCTGAATAGAAACTGTCCAAAATACCGTCAGTTGACTTGAAAAATTCATTGAACCATCTGCTACCGCGACGATTTTATTAGATGTTGATACCCTTTTTGACGATATTTTGGACGATTTTATTGGATGTTGATTCCTTAATTTTTTTCGATCAACTGACGGTATTTTGGACAGTTTCCGTTCAAATGGACCTCGAGTGCATATTTATGAAATGTTAAGAATTTCTGCTGATACAAAATGAAGGTTAAAATAAAATCTACAAAAAAATAAAAAGGTTAGAGACCCTGTTGCAATTTTCCCTATTATAAAAAAATGCGTCTCGCATAAGTTCCAAATAAATTGTTTTCAAGTTTTATTTTTGGGATAGAATCAAAACTACCACACAATGCTCTACAATTTTTTCAAAGAATGCATCTTTTTCATTAAAAATCATTATATATTTACCTCATTTTATAATTTTAAGATATATTCATTAAAAATTTAAAACAAACATTTTTAAAGAATTACAAGTTAAAGTAATGCAAGTGTAGTTGTGCTACTTGTAAATATTATTAAAATATTTTGATTTTTATTAATAATAATATATATTTTTGGAACATTCCGTATACTTTGGAGAAACCAATCAATTAATGACATTTAGGTAACACATGTTTACTTGTAAGATAATACATGTGTTATCATCACCATAATTTGACATATTCTAGTGAAAAATAATCTAGGCACTACGCATTAGAACTTTTTTCAACATATTCGCCAACACGATCTGAATCAAGCTCCCAAAGATTATTACCATCTTACAAATTCAACTAAGCCATTAAGGTAAAACACTAGTCACTTGTAGGATAACATTTGTTATTATCACCAAAACTCCACACATTCTTGCAAAAAAACTGAAACATTGCCAATCGGTCCCCTCCACCACGACGATTGAAATCAAGCTCTCAAACGCTATCACCATCTTCCAAATTCGAGCATATTGTCATCAACATCAAGGTAATACACGTGTTACTTCTAGGATAACACACGTGCATTACCACCATTATAACTCGACATATCCTAGCAAAAACAACATTGTCAATGGACACACCACTGCCAGTAGCTAATTGCGAAATCTTAGTGTGACGTAATTTTACAAAACTTCTTGGATTAGAGAAACAATATGGAAATTCGTGTTGGTTTTCTATTGTAAAATCCAATAAAGATGTGTATAAAACTTTATGGCTAACCACCAGTAGTCAACATGACCACCCGCTAGTAACCACCTCTATCACATAGAGCTACCGACGTCCATCCCCATCTAAGCATCTCTATATGTTTGATTTTTTTAAAATAAGATAAAATAAAATTGAAAATTAAAAAAATATTTGAAAAATTGGTCGAAGACGATGCAAGAATTTACGGGTCATCACCGCCATTAGTGTTGGAGAAGAAAATTTTTCGTGGTGACGACAACATGGCAATGGCGAAGTTCGTAGATGAAGGCAGTAAGTAGTGTGTGGTGGAGTCATTGTTGGGTTTTTCCCTCCACGTGAGGAAGTTACTTGTGGAAAGTTGGAGGCAGTTTCCACTTTGACCAATACCAGTTAAAAGGCCCCAAATAAAGGAAAAACATATACATACAAAAAACAGAGAGATACAAACGGGTTTCAGTTCTTCTCGCCGAAGATCAAATGCTGATTTGTGGTCCGATTAAAGTGAAATTTCAGTATGTTGTTCTTGGCAAAGAGATCTACGTTTTGACTGGAGCCGATAGTCCAGATTTCTCTGGGCCACTTGTTTATTGAGATTTTCTTCTTGTGTATTGTGTGTATTTATTTTGGATGTTGTTGTTGTCGATATCCAAGAACTATATGTGTTCGTGATGTATTGATAGCCTCCAGATTGTATTCTGGAGAAGAAAAACGGTATATCCCATTATTTTCATAGTAAAAGGCTTTTACTGGACTAGGTCTCGGTGTTTTTCCTTTCACACTGAAAGGTTTCCCGGTCAACAAATCTTTGTGTTCAATCGTTAAATTTCTTACAGTGTTTGTGGTTATTGGAGCCGATTATTATTATTATTCTTTCCAGTTTAATTCTGCACAGTTGAGGGGTTGAAATATCGTTTTCCCTGCCTGTTTGCTTGTTTATTATTAGTTCGAACCCCAAAAAAGTGGTAGTAGAGCGTTGGTTGAGTCTTTGTATTTCTGGTGAGTATTAAAATGGAGGATTTAGCTAGTGACATGGTTAAACTCACAACTTCCAATTATTCTATCTAGAAGACTAGAATGGAGGATATTTTGTATTGCAAAGATTTGTTTAAACCCATTGAATTGAATGGCAAGAAACTGGATTCTAAGATTGATGAGGATTGGAAGAAGTTGAATAGAAAGGCCGTTGGACAGATTACGCAGTGGGTTGATCAGAGTGTCTTCCATCATATAGCTAAAGAAGTGGATACATATAGTCCTTGGCAGAAATTAGAAGGTCTTTATGAAAGAAAGACTGCACAGAATAAGGCCTTCATGATTAGGGTTGGCAATGGTTCGGTTCGGGGTCGGTTCGACCAAAACCATCACCGAACCACCAATTTTTTGATATACCATAATCGCACTATAACCACGTAAGTTGATTTTGGTTCGGTTCGATTCGTATTTCGGTTCGGACCAGTTCGGGGTGATTAATAACCATGAAAATAAATTATTTTTCATAGGTCTAATCGTCAAATTGAAAAAAATAATTTATGAAAAAAGTCACACATGATGACTATCTACTGATAGTCGAGTGAATTATATTGGAGTACTTCAAACAATTTGTGTTGTTGACCACTTACCAAATTAAAATTGTACAAAGAGGCGATAGAGGGTACATTTGTAAGAAGGTGACAATTTATGGTACCAAGGGTGATGTCCATGTTACCAATGACAAAATCAAGGAAGGCAAAGACTATGTACACTTAATTTCAAGCCAATCCAAATGCCTAAAACTAATCAAGTGATCAAATCTACCGTAAGAGAGTTAGTTTTTTGAAACTGAAATTGTTGATTGAGTTTGCTTAAAGAGTGAGTGAGTTGATAACCATCATAAATTGATAACAATTAGTTTTTTTTTTTTTTTGTGTACATATTTTGTATTAGATTACTATTTAGATGGAAAAAAATAAATTTAACGGGCAACCGGTTCGCTTCGGGGCGACGGTATAAATACCATACCCTCACTGTCTCGAACTTGGTCATTAAAATTAAATATCATATTCGCCCCATTGCACCATCGGTTCAATTTTTTCGCTCCATTCGGTTTGATTAATTGCGATTTTTGATTTTAATGGTACAAATTGCCATCCCTAATTGTGATTAGAAGGCTAGTAAATTTAAAGTACAGGGATGGTAATAATGTTGTAGATCACTTGAACATCTTTCAAGGGTTGTTGAATGAGTTGTCTACCATGAAGCTTACACTAGATGACGAGGTCTAGGCTTTACTTTTGTTGAGTTCCTTACCAGACAGTTGAGAGACTTTAGTTGTTTCTTTGAGTAATTCAGCTCCAAATTGTGTGATCACTGTCGACAAAGTAAAAGATATTATGTTCAATGAAGAAGCCAGAAGAAAAGAGCAGGGTACTTCTTCTAATTCTAAAGCACTTATTATAGAGAGACCGGGGAGAAGCCAAAGCAGAAAACCTTATGGTGATGACAATCGTGACAAGTCTAGAGGAAGATCGAAGTCAAGAAAAGAGATAAAATGTTATCATTGTTGCAAGTTAGGACACCTTAAAAAGGAGTGTAGAAAATGAAAAAGAGAACAGTCAAAATGGAAAGGTGAAGAACAGAAAGAACAAAGGAGACTGCAGCAATTGTATCAGATGTTGAGGTATTTATTGCTTATGATGAAGCATTTGCTAAACTTACAGGCCAAGATTCTACATGGATAGTTGATACAACAGCTTCTATTGATATTACTCCACATAGGGATTTCCTTTCATCCTATACCAATGGTGATTTTGGTTGGATTAGGATGGGAAATGAAGCTAAAGTAAAAATTGTTGGCATGGGGAATGTACAATTGGAAACTAACATTGGCAGCAAGTTACTTCTTAGGGGTGTCAAACATGTTCTCGATATGCATTGCAGCTTGATTTCTGTTGGAAAGCTTAATGAAGAAGGCTATCATAATCACCTCGAAGATGGTAGTTGGAAACTTCCAAAGAGTTCTCTTGTTTTAACTAGGGGAAAGAAGACTAACGGTCTCTACGGAACAGAAGCAAAATTAATCAATGGAGATGTGAATATTGTTGAAAATGAAGCTTCTACTAAGCTATAGCATAAGCGACTTGGCCATATGATTGAAAAAGGACTTCAAATTCTTGCCAGAAATAAGCTCCTAGACAATGTGAAAGGTACATCACAAATCCCTAGTACTCATTGTTTAGTTGAAAAGCAAAGTAGAGTTGCATTTTGTAGATTCCTTGTATCTAGAAAGATTCATATTCTTGATTTAGTTCACTGATGTTTGCACAATGTAAAGTAAATATCTAGGTGGTGCATTGTATTATGTTAAATTTATTGATTACCACTCTAGAAAAGTGTTTGCATATCCATTGAAATCTAAAGATCAGGGGCTGAAAGTATTTGAAAACTTTCATTTGAAAGTTGAAAGAGAAATTGGAAAGCAGTTAAAATGTGTTAAGAGCAGATAATGGTGGTGAGTACCGTTGGCCATTTGAAGATTACTGCAGAAAATATGGCATCAGGCTTGAGAAAATTGTTTCGAAGACTCCACAACAAAATGGAGTGACAGAAAGAATGAACAGGACTATTTGTAAGAAAATCAGATGTATGCTCTCATGCAAAAATGCCTAAGCACTTTTAGGCCGAGGCAATGAGGACAACAGTTGACTTGACTAATCTTTCTCCGTCAGTTCTTTTAAATGGTGTTGTTCCTGAGAGTTTTTGGACAGAAAAAGATATAGCTCTAAATTACTGAAGAGTTTTTTGCTATCGGGTATTTGTTCATATTCTTAAAGATAAAAGATCCAAGCTTGATAGCAAAGAAAAATAGTGTATCTTCTTGAGTTATGTATATAAAGAATTTGGGTACAGCTTGTGGGATCCGGTGAATAAAAAGATCATCCGGAGCAGAGATGTTGTCTTTTTTAAAGATGAAACTATTTAAGATTTGAATTAGACTAAAAAACCAAATTCAGTTAATGTAGAACAAATCAGTTCAGTTCCATACACTCCAGACTTTGTGGTGCATGAGGAACATAGAGAAAGTGTACAAGAAGAACATGATAGACATGATGAAGCCACCACACAAAGTGATGCAGAACCAGATCAAAATCAAGAGAAAACTCCTTCTGAGGTGCCAGTTGAAGTAGAGTTGAGAAGATCTACTAGAGAGCATCAACCTTCCAAAATGTATTCTAGTAATGAGTATGTGTTACTTTGTGATAGAGAAGAGCCACAACATTATCAAGAGGTTCTACAAATGATTGAAAAATGGAGTGGTTAAAAGCTATGTAAGAAGAGATGAAATCCTTGCATAAGAACCATACTTATGATCTAATAGAGCTGCCTAAGGACAAGAGCCACTGAAGAATAAATGGGTGTTTAGACTAAATGTTGAACCGAATAGCTTGCAGTCAAGGTACAAGGCAAGGTTGGTTGTGGAGGGGTTTGGTGAGAAGAAAGGTATTGATTTTGAAGAAATCTTCTCACCCGTGGTTAAAATGTCTTCAATTCAAGTTGTGTTAGGCTTGGCAGCCAGTATGAATTTGGAGATTGAACAACTTGATGTGATATATTATGAGCGACTAGAAGGATTTATAGCTAAAGGCAAAGAAAATATTGCATGTCAGTTGAAGAAACACTTGTATGGTCTCAGGCAGGCACCAAGACAATGTACAAGAAATTCGATTTCTTCATGGTTGAGCATGGATATACCAAAACAACTTCTGATCATTGTGTGTTTATAAAGAAGTTCTCTAATGGGGAATTTATTATTTTTTTACTCTATGTGGATGACATGTTAATTGTCGGTCGTGACACTGAGAAAATCAAGAAGCTGAAAAAGGATTTGAGCAAGTCCTTTGAGATGAAGGACTTGGGACCTGCAAATCAAATTTTTGGTATGAAAATCTCTCGTGACAAGAAGAATGGGAAATCATGGATATCATAGGAAGGTTATATCGAGAAGATATTACATAGGTTTAATATGGACAAGGCAACACCAATAAGCTCTCAACTTGCAAGTCATTTGAAGTTTAGTGCAAAGCAAGGTTCTTCAAGTGAGAAAGAAAAGGAAGAAATGAAGAATGTGCCTTATGCATCAGCCATGGGTAGCTTGATGTATGCTATGGTATGTACAAGGCCAGATAATGTTTATTTTGTTGGAGTTGTCAGCAGGTTTTTCTCTAATCCTGGAAAGGAACACTGGATAGCAGTGAAGTGGATTCTCAGGTATCTCAAAGGGACTTCTAAGATATGTTTATCTTTTGATACTAGCAAAATCGAACTTGTTGGGTTCGCAGATGCAAATATGGCTGGTGATCTTGATTCTAGAAAGTCTACTTCTGGGTATTTGATATTTTTTCAGTGGGAACAATTTCATGGCAATCAAGATTATAGAAATGTATTGCTCTATCCACCACAGAGGCTGAGTATATAGCCATCGCTGAAGCCAGCAAGGAGTTGCTATGGATGAAGAAGTTCTTACAAGAACTGGTCTTAGAGCAAGAGACGTATAGTCAGAGTGCTATTCATCTCAGTAAGAATCCAACCTTCCACTCAAGATCCAAACATATTGAAGTAAGGTATCATTGGATTTGAGATGCTTTGGAGATGAAGAGGTTACAGCTTGAGAAAATCCATACTGATGAGAATGGTTCTGATATGATGACAAAGTCATTGCCTATGGAGAAACTAAAAGTATGTAGAAGGAAAGCGGGCTTGGTGGAATCCCTCACATAGGCGGGAGGTGGAGATTTGTTGGGTTTTCCCCTCCACGTGAGGAAGTTACATTTTGGAAAGTTGAGGACAATTTCCACTTTGGCCCATACCAATTAAAAGGCCCCAAATAAAGGAAAAACATATTCATACCAAAAATAGAGAGATACAAACGGGTTTCGGTTCTTCTCGCCAAAGATCGGAGGTTGATTTGTGGTCCGATTAAAGTGAAATTTCAGTATGTTGTTCTTGGCGAAGAGATCTACGTTTTGACTGGAGCCGATCGACTAGATTTCTCTCCATTCCTTTGGGCAGTACACACTTGTTTATTGAGATTTTCTCCTTATTATTGTGTGCATTTATTTTGGATGTGTTGTCGGTATCCAAGAACTATATGTGTTCTTGATGTATTGGTAGCCTCTAGATTGTATTCTGGAGAAGAAAAACGGTATATCTCATTATTTTCATAGTGGAAGGCTTTTACTAGATTATGTCCCGGGATTTTTCCTTTCACACTGAAAGGTTTTCCCTGTCAACAAATCTTTGTGTTCAATTGTTAAATTTCTTAAAGCGTGTGTGGTTATTGGAATCGATTATTGTTATTGTTATTGCCATTTTAATTTTACACATTTGAGGGGTTGAAATATCATTTTTGCTACCTACTTGCTTGTTTGTTATTGGTTCGAACCCCAATAGTCATGATGGTGGAGTCAATCCACGGCTTGGGTTGGTGTGGTGGTGATTGGTGTTTGTTTAGCTACAAAGGATGGCAATAATGTGGGATCAATGTGTTTGGAAGGGAAAGTAAATGTTTTAAAATTAGTTTTAACTAAAATAAGGCAAATTTGACAAGTTCTAATTCAAAAGGATAGTTATCATAAAGATTAAAAAATATATAATTAAACCTTTATTTTATTGGTTTTGTCGAAGTATTAATTTTTTGTAACACACACACACACATATATATTTTGCAATTTCACTTGTTGAAATATGCTTTAAAATTACAGAAAGTCCAGTGTGCTGAGTTCATGTTCTCCGGTGATGCAAGTCACTGGTGGGACTCAATGTCAAGAACAAGGACCCTTGAGCAACAAGCAGAATTGACTTGGGAGTAATTCAAAGGAGAAATAATGGACACGTACTTTCCCCAGTCCTCGAGGGATCACAAAGAAAGTGAATTCCTCCAACTCAAGCAAAAGACTATGTTCCTGGCTGAGTATGAGAGGAAATTTGATCAACTTTCAAGGTATGCTCCACATCTGGTGGATACGGAAGATAAGAAGGTACGAAGGTTTGAACAAGGGCTGAACTCGAATATAAGCATGATACTTATGTCCCATCGCTTCATCACATACCGTGAAATGCTGGAAAGAGCTCATGCTATTTGGTACCAGAAGACTAGCGCCGAACAACATGGTCAACTGTTCAATCAACCGGACAATGAACAGGGGATCTAGTATTACCTGTGATAAGTCGGAAGGTATATTAGAAGTTAGTATTCCTTCAGGCAACCCTTTGAATACTGATAGAATAGCCAAGTCAATAAGTATCGAAGTTGAGAGAAAA
>NC_036247.1:33499623-33505004 GCF_002742605.1 Olea europaea var. sylvestris
AGCAACGTGAAGAGCACTTGAGAATAGCCTTAGAGGTATTACGCAAGGAGAAGCTGTATGCCAAATTCAAGAAGTACGAGTTTTGGCTTGAACGAGTTGGATTTCTTGGACTTGTAGTTACTGCCCAAGGGATTGAAATAGATCCAGCAAAAGTAGAAGTAGTAACCAACTGGAAAACACCAACAAATGCTGGTGAAGTATGGAGTTTTCTAGGATTGGCTGAATATTATAGGAGATTCATAGAAGGATTCTCCAAAATAGTTGGACCAATGACGCAGCTTATAAGGAAGGGAGTAAAATTCCAATGGACGGAAAAATACAAACAAAGTTTCCAAGAACTTAAGTAGAAATTGATATCAGCACCTGTATTAATAATACATGAAGGTACGGAAGGGTTTGTTATATACAGCGACGCATCCAAGCGAGGATTGGGATGTGCACTAATGCAGAATGGAAAAGTGATAGCCTATGCTTCAAGACAATTGAAGAAACATGAGCAGAACTACCCGACGTATGATTTAGAACTTGCAGCGGTAGTATACGCTTTGAAGATATGGCGACACTACTTGTATAGATAGAAGTGTGATATCTACACAGATCACAAAAGTCTCAAGTATTTCTTCACACAGAAGGAATTGAATATGCGACAAAGACGATGGTTGGAATTGGTGAACGATTACGACTGCACTATTCACTACCATCCGGGTAAGGCTAATATTATGGCCGACGCTCTAAGTAGAAAATCAATGGGATAATTGACGTCACTACCCACCTCTCAAGTGGAGTTAGTCAAGGACTTGGAAAAGTTGCAGATCGAAGTGGTTACCACACCAGGACAAGTCACTGCTCATCTAGCAACTTTAATAATTCGACCTACTCTTAGAGATCGAATTATAGAAGCACAAAATAAAGACTCATTTTTGCAGAAGATTAAGAATGAAGTTGGTACCGATAAGACAAAGGACTTTGGAATAGTTGAGGATCAGGCACTCATATTTAGAGGAAGAATTTGCGTGCCTAAGGATGAAACCTTGAGAAACGAGATATTGAAAGAAACTCATTCCACCCCGTACACCGCACATCCCGGTGGTACGAAAATATATCGAGATCTTCGAGATACATTTTGGTGGAGAAATATGAAAAGAAGTATAGGGCTGTACGTGTAGAAGTACATGGTGTGTCAACAGGTTAAGGCAGAACACCAAAAACCAGCTGGATTGTTAAATCCACTAGATATACCTGAATGGAAATGGGAAAATATCATGATGGACTTTGTGGTTGGATTCCCGAAGTCAGCAAGAGGAAATAATGCTATATGGGTAGTAGTGGATCGACTAACGAAGTCAGCTCATTTTCTTCCAGTGAAAATGACATTTAGTTTAGACCAATTGGCACAGTTATACATTAAAGAGGTGAGATTACACCCGGTGTACCTGTATCCATTGTGTCCGACAAAGACCCAAGGTTCACGTCCAAATTTTGGAAAAGTCTACAAGGAACTATGGAAACGAAGCTGAACTTTAGTACAACATATCACCCTTAGTCCGATGGTCAGTCTGAAAGGACCATCCAAACTTTGGAAGACATGCTGAGAACATGTGTTTTGGATCAAGGAGGTAATTGGGAGTCATACTTATCTCTAGTAGAGTTCGCTTATAATAACAATTTTCAAGCAACTATTGGAATGGCACCATACGAAGCTCTCTATGGTAGAAGATGTAGATCCCCTATTCATTGGGATGAAGTCGGAGAGAAGAGAGTTTTAGGACCAGAAATAGTTGAAAGGATGGTCGAGGTAATCGATAAGATCCGTGTAAGAATTAAGGCAGCACAGGATAGACAAAAGAGCTATGCAGATACAAAGAGGAAGGATTTAGAATTCCAAGTTGGGGATAAAGTGTTTCTGAAAGTAGCACCGATGAAAGGTGCACTTAGATTTGGAAAGAAAGGCAAGCTACGACCCTGGTATATCAGACCTTTCGAGATACTTGATAGAATCGGAAATGTGGCTTACCGACTAGCTTTGCCACCTAAATTATCGGCAGTGTACAATGTGTTCTATATATCGATGATAAAGAAGTATGTACATGATTCTAATCATGTAGTGAGTTATCAAACCTTGGAGGTACAGAAAGATTTGTTGTACGAGGAACTACCGATCAAGATATTGAATCGAAAAGTGCATAAACTAAAGAATAAAGAGATTCAGCTGGTTAAGATACAGTGAAATCATCACGGCGTAGAAGAAACCACTTGAGAAAAAGAAGAAGAAGCCAAAGACAAGTATCCTACACTATTCACCCAATTAGAAGGTAAATTTCGAGGACGAAATTTTAATTAAGGCGTGGGGGATGTAGAATCCCAAATAATTCTAGACACTTAGTGGCACTAAGACATGAATATTGGATGATTAAAGTATACTTCAGATTTTTAGTCTCATTTGAGACCCATTTTCAACATAGGAAACATTCGATTTGGAAAATAATATCTAAATAAAAGTTGTAGCTCTTTGAGTTAGCTTTCCAACAAACTTTGAATTACCTTAATCGAATATCGGGAAAAGAAGTTATGATAAAAAAATTGAAAGCTGTGCAGTGTCAACCGGACTACAACCGGTCGACCGAAACTGCCTTAAATGAAAATTTTCGTTTTTCTCTAGAATTTAAATATTTATTTTCATCAATTATTTTCTCAAAGGGCCACCCACGTTTTTGGCAATAAAAATCCCACTAAATTGAAGCATTTAACCTCAAACTTAAATAACACCCATGTTTTCTCTCTTAAATGAAATTTGACCTTTCATTTGCTTTAAGTTATGAGATATTTACCTATAAATAGAGACCTCATTTCACTCATTTTTTCTCACACCAAAAGCAAGAACTTTTACATACTAAAAAAAGAGTTTCCAAGAGAGAAAAAGAGAGGGATGAAAACTATTTTTCCTAAAAGTTTAAGAAGTGTTTTCAAGCATCAATTCTCAACGGTTTTCAAACATCTAAGGAGTGCATTTCTTTCAACGTCCAAGTTTCATCGAAATTTTCAATCCAAGTTTTCAAAGTTTCAAAAGCATCAATCAAAGTAGGTAGAGGTGTAATGTATTTAATCGTGTTAAGTTATAAGTTTCGATTCATGTTAATGTTTGTATGTCAAATGGTACTCCAGTATGGCATATCCCTTTATGTTAATGGTTGTATGTCAAATGGTTCTCTGGTACGGCATACCCCTCTATGTTGAAGAAATGCTCGTCTGTCAAATGGTGCCCTTGGGTACGGCATACCCCTTCATGTCAAATGGTGCCTCCGGGTACGGCATGTATGAAAAGTTATAAAGTTAATGTTTCGAAATGTATAGCTTGATCACGAATGCACCTATGACACCTATTGAGTTTTTCAATTCACGGGTTTAATCCCATCTCTACAGATTGAAGGAATTCTACCTCGAGCATGGATGTAGGAGAAGATGGAGAGTGATGCAACGAGCCCATGGAAATCCGGTGAATAAGTGATTTCGATTTATTTTTATGAAATGTTTTCCAATGTTATTTCTTTAAAGTTTTGAATAACGCAGAATGCGAGAACAAGTTATATTTTCTTCAAATAAATTACATTTTGTTGTTTTGAAAAATGATTCAATTTTTTGTTTAAAGTATTTGAAGTATTGTTATTTAAATTATTATCCGAAAATGTAAGCTTCCGCTAAAACGTATACACTTGTTACTAAACCACCGGTTAAGCTAAGTAAAGTAAGTAGCGTTCCGGTCCACTAGGGGTCGGGGCGTTACATGAAGGTACTTTCTCAATAGTTTTTAGAGGTTGTTGAGAATTGAGGAAGGTTGGAGTAGAAGCACGAAAAGAGTACAAGAATAATGTGTTCTTTGTGATCCACAGGAGATAAACAATTTCAGAAGATCGAGAACATATGTGAGTGAAGCACATTTCAGCTGGTCTTGGAGATTGCAGAAATTAGATCAGCGAGTCTAATGGATTTTCTAGGCTGGATCGTATTGTAAGTTCTTATTGTTTATAGTGAACGTTACTGGCTTGTCCCGGAGTTTTTACTCAACTGAGTTTCTCCGTCAACAATTTTTGTGTTTTTTGTTGCTTTCATATAACAAATTGTAGCAGTTCAACATAAGATAAATTGACTTGATTGATTAAATATCTAGAACAATTAATAAGCGATCTGTTGCTGTTAATTGTTAATTTTAAGGAAAAATGCAGCAACGATCCCTAACCTTTTCATTTTTTTATAGACTTTACCCTAATTTTCATTTTGTATTGGCGAAGGTCCCTAGCTTTTTATAAATATACACCTGATGTCTATTTGGATAGAAATCATCCAAAACACCGTCAGTTGACCAAGAAAATTCCTTGAACTATCTGCTACCGTAACGATTTTTTATTGGATATTGATATCTTTTTGGACGGTATTTTTGGATGGTTTTATTGATGTTGATTTCTTAATTTTCTCGGTCAACTGACAGTGTTTTGAACGATTTCGTCCAGATAGACATCAGGTGCATATTTATGAAATGTTAGAAACCTCCACTGACATAAAATGAAGGTTATAATAAAGTTTGCAAAAAAAAAATGAAAAGGTTAGGGACCGCTGCTGCAATTTTTTCAAATTTTAATTTCTCAGTTTTCACCTATTCATCCTCCTCTAGGTAATTTTAGGATTGAATTAGTAACTTTTAAATGGTATCAAAGCTTTTCAATCTAGTAGCTGAATTGAGGAGAAACTTAGATCGTTCCTTGATGCTTGTTTGGTTACTTCTCTCATGGCAACCAAAGCCTACACAAAGAACGATGGTTTGGTGCGTTAGATTATATAAGAGTAGATAAAAAAAAGAGAGACGTGATAAAATTTGTTATCAGATTATTTACAGCAACACCACCACCATCAATAACATTGAATTCCCAAGGGTTCTAGAGGTATCAGCATCATTCTTAAAATAATATGTTGGCAGTAATGTTGGCATTGTAGATGTCCAAATGTTTATATCAAACAATAGTGCATCCAAGCATGGCAAATTGTTCATCTGCATCAACAATCATCAAACAATACAATTTTTAGTTTAAGACTATTTATTTTTCACTTTTGTTAACTTGACCCATGCGAATTGTTTATCTGTAACTATTCAATACCCCTATAAAAATTGATCACACCGAAACATTTCCGATGATGAGTCCACTTTGAATTTGATAAATTCAATACTTGGGAATGTATGTGTCATGTATGTCCTATAAATTTACCTATTGTTGATTGGAAATTGGAATCATTTTCGCTTTCTTGGAATGCCAAAAGTTCAATGTTATTTGTTATGTCATTCTCTAACCCCCCCCCCCCCCCCCCCCCCACCCCCCCCCCCAACAAAAAAA